>NC_041390.1:419840513-419845826 GCF_002162155.2 Triticum dicoccoides | reverse complement strand
CGTCACCGCTGCCGAGCGCTACCACCGCCGCTCCCTCACCGCGCCGCGCCGCCTCGCCCCGCCGCCCCGCAAGCCCGTCGCAGCCGCCCGAGCCCCGCCTCTCCGGAGAGGTAACGCGCCGTTTCACCACCGCCGGTTTTTTAGAAAGCCGGTTCGTTTTTTAAGAAAAACCCTAGTTTTTTTTAAGATCGGTTCGCCGGTTTTCTCGGTTTAGTTATTTAGCGGATGTTCGTCCGTATGTTCTTTTAACGAACGGTTTTTGCTCAATAGTTACAGACAACGAACGCCCGTTCGTTAGCCTGTTCGTCAGTTTTCTTTTTCTCGGATTTTTTCTGCGATTATTTTCGATCGCGATTTCTGATCTGAATTTCGTTTCAGTTTATCTTTTCGCTCGTTTATCGGAATCAGGCGATTCAAGCGCCTAGATCTTCGTCTCGAGACCCTCTTTCTATTTAATCAACTTAAACAAGATTTTGGTACTGTAAAATTTGAGTTCAGTTCAGATTAGTAAACGGATCTTGTTTCTTTCGCCGTTTGAGTTCCGTTGATTCGTTTGATTTGATTCTTTTTGCAAACTGGAGTTCTTAAGTTGAACTTTCTAGTCAATCTCTCTTATTTGAGTGTTGCCAGTGCATCTTTGCTTGATTGCTTATGTATGCTATTGTTTGTTTGCGATAGAATTCCTGGAGTGCAAAGCGTGCTACATCGAATCCCTAGGTTTCGCGGATCGTCAGCAAGGCAAGTTCACACTTTGATCATATCCCTTTCATACCCAGTTTTTATGCATTAGTTCCAATCCTCAAACATTGCATGATTAGGATGTCATTAACATGTGGGTTGGGAAGTAGTTGATGAGGTAGAACCTATTGCCCTGTTACATTCAAACCCTTGGGAGTTACTTCTACGCGTTGCTTATATTGCTATGCTATGCTCGTAGACATGGTTTGGGTGAGTGAAATCCATGACAGATGTGAGATTGTTAATTAATGGTTCAAATTAAGGTGACAACTTGAATACACATCTGGGTGGATTGAGGCACCTGGAGAACCCAGTGTTGCCTGTATTTTTGGAAATCCCGGGGTTCCGTGTGATCTTCCTATGGACCGCCACCCAGGCTCAAAGGGAACTGAGATGATTCATGCTAGAAACTTCCGTGTGTAGCCACAAGCTATTATGGACTCTAGCATAGTTGAGTAAGTTACGTGAAGCTCTTGAAGAGGTGGATCAGCAGGTAGAACCTATTGAGTGTTGTGCGGAGTAAAGAGTTACTGTTTGGTATGGTCTGCCCGGAGTAAAGAGTTAATGTTTCTGAAAGACTGTGTCCCGGTCATCCGTTTCTCAAACATCATGTAGTGTGAGAAATCCAACGGAGGCGATCGAGTCTTGTGGGGAAAAGTGCGCAAACCTCTGCAGAGTGTACAAACTAATCATGGTTAGCCGTGTCCCCGGTTATGGACAATCTTGAGTATCTAGTACTTGGAGTATCTTAAGTATCTCATCACTCTTAATTAATATTGTTGGGTTGATAATTACTTTAATTGGGATTGAGTTGGAGGAACCTTCCCAATGATGTTTCAACTACCATGATAGTTAAATTAAAATCTATTCCTTTGTTGTAGGGAAAAATTGGCTTTTCGCAAAAACTATAACCATAGAGCTTTCCACCAGCCAAATATGCATGTAGTGATAGCATTATTCTGTTCTTGCTCTACTGTGTTATATTGCCAGCATATTCCATGTGCTGACCCGTTTTCGGGCTACAACGTATTATGTTGCAGACTTTTCAAACGAGGAGTAAGGTTCGTTAGGTCATTGCCATGCAGCTCAGCTATGCCGTTGGAGTTGATGGACTCACTTTATCTTCCAAGCCTTCCGATGTTATCTTATTAGATGGCCTTAAGCCATATTCATTGTAATAAATTCTGTTTTGAGACATTCGATGTAATAAGTGTGTGATTGCTACTCTGTTATAAATCCTTCAAGTACTGTGTGTGTCAGCATTACCGATCCAGGGATGACACGGAAGTACAGAGACTTGACCATTTGAGGTTGGGTCGCTACATGTGCATTACCGAGAGGGCCCAGAGATAACTCTCCGACAATCGGAGTGACAAATCCTAATATCGATCTATGCCAACTCAACAAATACCATCAGAGACACATGTAAAGCATCTTTATAATCACCCAGTTACGTTGTGACGTTTGATAGCACACTAAGTGTTCCTACGGTATTCGGGAGTTGCATAATCTCATAGTCATAGGAACATGTACAAGTCATGAAGAAAGCAATAGCAATAAACTAAATGATCATAGTGCTAAGCTAACAGATGGGTCTAGTCCATCACATCATTCTCTAATGATGTGATCCCGTTCATCAAACGACAACACATGTCTATGGTTAGGAAACTTAGCCATCTTTGATTAACGAGCTAGTCAAGTAGAGGCATACTAGGGACACTCTGTTTTGTCTATGTATTCACACATGTACTAAGTTTCCGGTTAATACAATTATAGCATGAATAATAAACATTGATCATGATATAATGAAATATAAATAACAACTTTATTATTGCCTCTAGGGCATATTTCCTTCAGTCTCCCACTTGCACTAGAGTTAATAATCTAGTTCACATCGTTATGTGATTTCACACCAATAGTTCACATCTTTATGTGATTAGTTCACATCTTCATGTGACTAATACCCAAAGGGTTTACTAGAGTCAATAATCTAGTTCACATCGCTATGTGATTAACACCCAAAGAGTGATCATGTTTTGCTTGTGAGAGAAGTTTAGTCTACGGGTCTGCAACATTCAGATCCGTATGTATTTTGCAAATTTCTATGTCTACAATACTCTGCATGGAGCTACTCTAGCTAATTGCTCCCACTTTCAATATGTATCTAGATCAAGACTTAGAGTCATCTAGATCAGTGTAACAAGCTTGCATTGACGTAACTCTTTATGACAAACTCTTTTATCACCTCCATTACCGAGAAATATTTCCTTAGTCCTCTAAGGATAATTTTGACCGCTGTCCAGTGATCTACTCCTAGATCAC
Organism: Triticum dicoccoides; assembly: GCF_002162155.2. NCBI lineage: Eukaryota > Viridiplantae > Streptophyta > Magnoliopsida > Poales > Poaceae > Triticum > Triticum dicoccoides. The sequence continues at coordinate 419,842,766 of NC_041390.1, read as the reverse complement.
TATTGTACTCCCATGCCAAAATCATACTAAGGTATACAATAGGTCTGGTACACAGCATAGCATACTCTATAGAACCTATGACTGAGGCATAGGGAATGACTTTTCATTCTCTTTCTATTTTATGCTGTGGCCGGGTTTTGAGTCTTTACTCAATTTCACACCTTACAACTCAGGCAAGAAATCCTTCTATGACTGATCCATTTTGAACTCCTTCAAAATCTTATCGAGGTATGTACTCGTCGAAAGTCTTATCAAGCGTCTTGATCTATCTTTATAGATCTTGATGCCCAATATATAAGCAGCTTTACAGGTAATTCTTTCTTTGAAAAAATCCTTTCAAATTCTCCTTTATGCTTTCCAAAAAATTCTACATCATTTCTGATCAACAATATGTCATTCACATATACTTATCAGAAAGGCTGTAGTGCTCCCACTCACTTTCTTGTAAATACAGGCTTCACCGCAAGTCTGTATAAAACTATATGCTTTGATCAACTCATCAAAGCATATATTCCAACTCCGAGATGCTTGCACCAGTCCATAGATGGATCGCTGGAGCTTGCACACTTTGTTAACACCTTTAGGATTGACAAAACCTTCTGGTTGCATCATATACAACTATTTTTTAATAAATCCATCAAGGAATGTAGTTTTGATATCCATTTGCCAGATTTCATAAAATGTGGCAACTGCTAACATGATTCAAACAGATTTTTAAGCATCGATATGAGTGAGAAAATCTCATCGTAGTCAACGTCGTGAATTTGTCGAAAACCTTTTGCAACAATTCGAGCTTTGTAGATAGTAACACTACTATCAGCGTCCGTCTTCCTCTTGAAGATCCATTTATTCTGAATAGCTCACCGATCATCGGGCAAGTCAATCAAAGTCCATACTTTGTTCTCGTACATGGATCCCATCTCAGATTTCATGGCCTTAAGCCATTTCGCAGAATCTGGGCTCATCATCGCTTCCTCATAGTTCGTAGGTTTGTCATGGTCTAGTAACATGATTTCTAGAACAGGATTACCGTACCACTCTGGTGCGGAACTTACTCTGGTTGACCTATGAGGTTCGGTAGTAACTTGATCTGAAGTTTCATGATCATCATCATTAACTTCCTCACTAATTGGTGTAGGCATCACTGGAACTGATTTCTGTGATGAACTACTTTCCAATTAAGGAGAAGGTACAATTACCTCATCAAGTTCTACTTTCCTCCCACTCACTTCTTTCGAGAGAAACTCCTTCTCTAGAAAGGATCCACTCTTAGAAACGAAGATCTTTCCTTCGGATCTGCGATAGAAGGTGTACCCAATAGTTTCTTTTGGGTATCCTATGAAGACACACTTCTCCAATTTTGATTCGAGCTTATCAGGCTAAAACTTTTTCACATAAGCATCGCAACCCCAAACTTTAAGAAACGACAGCTTAGGTTTCTTGCTAAACCACGGTTCATACGGTGTCATCTCAACGGATTTTAGACGGTACCCTATTTAACATGAATGCAATTGTCTCTAATGCACAACCCCAAAATGATAGCGGTAAATCATTAAGAGACACCATGGATCACAACTTATCTAATAAAGTACGATTACAACATTCGGACACACCATTACACTGTTGTAACGCCCCGAGACCGATGTGCTAGGTGTCATCCAGTTATTCGCTGTTGTTGCCTTGTCATTGCTTGCGTGTCATGAATTGCATATCATGTTATCATGTGCAATTCATTCGCATACATGTTCATCTCTTGCATCCGAGCATTTTCCCCGTTGTCCGTTTTGCATTCCGGCGCTTCGTTCTCCTCCGGTGGTCATTTCTACCTTTCTTTCATGTGTGGGGATTAAACATTTCCGGATTGGACCGAGACTTGCCAAGCGGCCTTGGTTTACTACCGGTAGACCGCCTGTCAAGTTTCGTACCATTTGGACTTCGTTTGATGCTCCAATGATTAACCGAGGGACCGAGAAGGCCTCGTGTGTGTTGCAGCCCAACACCCTTCCAATTTGGCCCAAAACCCACCTAAACCCTCTCCATCATCTAGAGCATTCGATCACGATTGCGTGGCCAAAAACCGCACCTCATTTGGACTCTCCTAGCTCCCTCTATGCCTATTTAAAGACACCCCCGAATATCTCCTTCCCCTTCCTCCCGAAACCCAAGATCTATTTTTTTTCTCCCCCGCTGCCGCCGGACGAAATCCCACCGACGGACATGTCTGCCCGCGACGTCCGCCGCCACGTGTCGTCG
>NC_041390.1:419743232-419840125 GCF_002162155.2 Triticum dicoccoides | reverse complement strand
GCCGCCGCCTGCCTCCTTGCTCCGCCGCCGACCGCCGCCATGCCCGCGCGCTGCCGCGCGCTCCTCTCGCCGGCGCCGCGCCGCCGGGCCCGCACCCGCCGGCCGTCCGCCGGAGCTGCACCGCCGCCGCCCGGCCTGCGCCTCACCGGCCTCCGCCACCGCGCCGCCCGCGCCGGCCGCCGCCTCCGGCGATCCCCGCCGCCCTGGCCGAGCGCCACCGCCACCTTCGGCCGCCGTCCCCGTCGTCTCCGGCGAGATCCGCCGTCCTCGTCATCCGCATTAACCTGGACCAGATCCACCACACCCTCCATCCAAACGCCGCGTCCACGTCCCGGATATTCTCATCCCGCGTTGACTTTCGCGGAGGTATAATTTCAATAAGTCCCCGGAATTCCCAGATCCATATGCCCATATTCATCGCATTGTAACTTTGCATCCGTAGCTCTGATTCATGCATATAGCATATCAAAATGTTCATCCCAGAGAGTACATCATTTCATTCCATTGCATCATTTTCATTTGAGTTCATCTTGATGCCCGAAATACTGTTAGAAGAGGGCTACTTGAGATAATTGTCAGATCTGCTGCTCCATTTAGATATTTGTCATTTTTGCCATGATTATTGTGTGCATGATATGCCCATGAGTTCTACATATGTTTTGTTAAGGGTTTTGTCATATTTCCAGAGGTGCAACCCATGTATTTTTGTGATGTGTGTGGTGACTAGCAAGAGCTTGCAAAGTGGTGCACTTGCTAATTCTGTTTTCAGGGACTTAGCATTCCCACTAAGTCCTTGAGCCGTTTATCTCATGTTGCCATATGTTCATGTTGTTTCCTAGTGATTCGTGCCTCTTTTGAGGATGATCAGTAAGTGTGTTTTGTTAATCTTGTAGTGCTCTATCCATCCATGTATTTTTTTGCAATTATGGAGCACCCTAGCTTGAGTCAATCGAGCTCTGCTTTTGCTACTTTGTGAATCTGGGCAGATTGTCAACTTGTTTGCAATTTTGCCGATGATGTTGTGGTTGATTCGTGCATGCTATGTTATTGTTCTTGCCATGTCTAGCTTGCATTTTGTGTATTCTTGATGGGTGTATGCTTAGATTGTCATGCCTTTCTCTGTAGTGAGTGCATCGAGCTTGTTAAAATGCCTACTTGATATCTGTTTCAGCATGCTCCAGTTTTCACTAAGTCTGAGAACTGGTTATGTTTTTGCCATGTTCACATGCTTGCAATTATATTTTCTGATCCCTTTTGGCTCAAGGTCACCAAGGGACTTTTGTTAAGCTCTTTGAGTAGCTCCATGCCATGCTTTACTTTGCCATGTTCAGGTCCTGTAGCATATAGTTTTCATGCTCCAAAGAGTGCTATCTGATCTGAAATTCCAGACAAGTGTTAATTTCACTAAGTGTTAATTCCAAAGAGTAGCTCCATGCCATGCTTTACTTTGCCATGTTCAGGTCCTGTAGCATATAGTTTTCATCCTCCAAAGAGTGCTATCTGATCTGAAATTCCAGACAAGTGTTAATTTCACTAAGTCTGAAATCTGTTTACCATATGCATTTTTGCCATGCTTGTTTGAACCTGTTAATGGATGAATTGGCCGTAGCTCAGTGCTAGACTTTTGTTAAGCATCATGAATGCATCCCTGCCATGTATTTTTCTGCCATGTTTGGGTGCTGTAGCATGTTCATCTCATTGCATTAAGATGGCTACTTGCTGTAAATCGCAGACCGGTGCCATATTTAATCGCTTGCCATTTCCAAACCGTAACTCCGATTCCGACGTTCTTTATATCGTTTTCGAGCGATTTCATCTCACCTTTCCAGTGTTACACTTGGATTTCCATGTTGAGGCCAGGTTCATGCATTCCTTGTCCAATCATGCATATGCATCGCATCCCGCATCCCGCATATCATATCATGTTCATGTGTTGGTTGTTTACTATGTTGTGTGTTTCTTTCCGGTGTTTGCTTTTTCAGGTTGGTTCCAGTAACGTCGTGTTTGTGAGTACCCGTTTGACTACGTCCATTTGTCTTCTTCATGGACTCGTTCTTCTTCCTTGCGGGATCTCAGGCAAGATGATCATACCCTCGAAATCACTTCTATCTTTGCTTTCTAGATGCTCGCTCTTTTGCTATGCCTATGCTGCGATACCTACCACTTGCTTATCATGCCTCCTATATTGTTGAACCAAGCCTCTAACCCACCTTGTCCTAGCAAACCGTTGTTTGGCTATGTTACCACTTTGCTCAGCCCCTCTTATAGCGTTGTTAGTTGCAGGTGAAGATTGAAGTTTGTTCCTTGTGGGAACATGGAGTTGTTGTTCCTTGTTGGAACATGTTTACTTGTTGGGATATCACTATATATATTATTTGATTAATGCATCTATATACTTGGTAAAGGGTGGAAGGCTCGGCCTTATGCCTGGTGTTTTGTTCCACTCTTGCCGCCCTAGTTTCTGTCAAATCAGTGTTATGTTCCCGGATTTTTGCGTTTCTTACGCGGTTGGGCAATAATGGGAACCCCTTGACAGTTTGCCTTAAGTAAAGCTCCTCCAGCAATGCCCAACATTGGTTTTACCATTCACCACCTAGCCTTTTTCCCTTGGGTTTTGCGGACTCAAGGGTCATCATTATTTTCCCCCCAGGCCAGTGCTCCTCTGAGTGTTGGTCCAACCTGTCAGCTGCCGGTGACCACCAGGGGCAACTCTGGGCTGGCCTACCCGTACCTAAGACAATCTGAGTGTGCCCTGAGAAAGAGATATGTGCAGCTCCTATCGGGATTTGTCGGCACATTCGGGCGGTGTTGCTGGTTTAGTTTTACCCTGTCGAAATGTCTTGTTGTACCGGGATACCGAGTCTGATCGGAATGTCTTGGGAGGAGGTCTATTCCTTCATTGACCGTGAGAGCTTGTGATGGGCTAAGTTGGGACACCCCTGCAGGGATTTGAACTTTCGAAAGCCATGCCCGCGGTTATGGGCAGATGGGAATTTGTTAACATCCGGTTGTAGATAACCTAAACCTTAACTTAATTAAAATATATCAACAGCGTGTGTAACCGTGATGGTCTCTTTCCGACGGAGTCCGAGAAGCAAACACGGTTGTTGGAGTTATGCTTGACGTTGGTTGTTTTTAGGATCACTTCTTGATCATACTTTCACGACCGTGCTTTGCCTTCTCTTCTCGCTCTTATTTGCATATGTTAGCCACCATATATGCTAGTCGCTTGCTGCTGCTCCACCTCATACCTTTACCTTACCCATAAGCTTAAATAGTCTTGATCGCGAGGGTGCGAGATTGCTGAGTCCCCGTGACTCACAGATACTTCCAAAACCAGCTTGCAGGTGCCGATGAGACCGTGCAGATGACGCAACCAAGCTCAGGAGGAGCTCGTTGAAGATCTTGTCCTTTATGTTGTTTCGTTCTAGTTGATCAGTAGTGGAGCCCAGTTGGGGTCGATCGGGGACCTTTGTCGCATTCGGGGTTCTTCTTTTATTTTGGTTCCGTAGTCGGACCTTGATTGTATCTGGATGATGTAATGCTTTATTCATGTATTGTGTGAAGTGGCGATTGTAAGCCAACTATGTATCTTTCCCTTATGTATTACATGGGTTGTTTGCGAGGTTTACCTCACTTGCGACATTGCTTTCAATGCGGTTATGCCTCTAAGTCGTGCTTCGACATGTGGGAGATATAGCCGCATCGAGGGCGTTACAAGTTGGTATCAGAGCCTTCCCCGACCTTAGGAGCCCCATTGCTTGATCGTTATTAGCGGCCGAGTTGTGTCTAGAAAAATGTTTTGAGTCATTTAGGAATTATATATCAATGAGTTTAGGAATTCTTTTTACTCCCCAGTCTCCTCATCGCTCTGGTAAGGCATCCTGACGTAGAGTTTTGACTCTTCTCTTCTCAAATTTCACTAAAATTTTTTTAGGATCACGCGGGTATCTTGGAATCGTTCCGACGGTTTTATGACGAGAACATTGTCTTGGTGCCTCCTGTCAGGGGTTTTGTGGAAGTGTCCCAGGGAGTTGAGCTCTGAGGTGTTGTCGTCATAATTTTATCGTTGCAGTTCTGGAATACCTGAGTTTAGTACGCCGACATCGAAAATCTCTTTTATGTAGTTCGTTGGTGAGATAACCTCGACGCCACCCAGTACTGGGGCGGGAGTTCGGGAGTATCGCCATAACTTGTATAACGGATGCTTTTCGAAGGTTGAGGTAGACGATTTCGGAAGGTTTCTTGGTTATGTGTTGAAGGATGGATACAGCTGGATGTAGGATTTGCTAGTTTGGGTGAGATATTATGCTTCCCCTGTATCCCCAACACCTGATTGCATAACCGGAAAATTTCGGGAGTTTTTAAGTGGGAATTCAAGTAGCTCGTAGGATATCTTTCCGAGAGATGTATGATATGAAATTGGGGTTCGACGTCTGGTGGTCTGCCTATTCACGGTCGGTTTTACAGTGGTCTCGTTGTGTCTTAAAGAGTCCTTGGCTATGCCGACTCGGGGACGCTTCGTATGTCATGTGCACTGCCTTGTACATGATGGTGCTGTACGATCGAGCCCGTGTAGGCCCCACCACGAAAACTTCGGACGAAATCTCTATCATATGTTTGTTCTGGCTTATTCTGCAAGCCAATCCTTTGTTTTGTTTTGAGTTGTGGTATTCGAGTTGCTTCAATGTCAAGTGTTCATTCCATACCTTTCCCAAATGGTGTTCTCATATTCCTATGTGAATACTAATCCTTCTCGATCATCGAGTTTGTCATTTCAATTTCTTTTCACCGGCATGTTTCTCTTCAAGTGGATACGATCATTTCTACAACCGCAAGATCAAGTATCAGTTCTTCTCAACGGTGCTCATTTCATTCGTCCCAAGCTGCCTTTATTTTCCCGCCCTCCCACCCTTCTTCTTTAAGGACTCGAATTTGTTAAATCAAGTATCCATTTTACTGATGTGAAGTCTCTCCATTCTTTTCAATCAATATCTTTATCCGGTGATTCTCAACAAGATTCTAACAGAGCTTCAAGTTCATCACTCTTCACTCGTTCTCTTCTCCGGTGGATTCAAATCAAGCTTTTGGTGTTTGATCATATTCTTTTCCTTAGTTAAAATGTCTTCTCTTGCCGGTGCACCTCTCAATCATTAACCTTTCGTTATTCATTTGTTCCGGAGTGCTAAAGATATCTCGAAGATTCGTGTTTCCACTCTGCATTCATTCAAGATCTTTCGAGGTTGTTATCTCATTCAAGCCATTTAAATTCAACTGGTGCATTCTCTCTTTTAAATCGTTCAATGGTCTTTCTTTTGAGTGGGCCCTAACCCACAGGTCTTTTCCCAGGATCTTACCTAACTCTTCTTATTCTCCCGGAGTTAGTCTCAAATTCATTTCACAGTTTAACGTAAGAATGAGTTATCATCAGTCAAATGCCTTCTCCAAGATCTTTCACACTATTTTCATCGTTGGCTCAACCTTTTCCATTCTTCATTCTGGAGTGCCTCAACAATTCTTGGTGGTGTTTCTCGTCGTCATTCTCAACATTTGAAGACCGAAGAAGAGTTTTACCTCCTTATCTTATCCGTTCTTTCAAAGAATCGTGGTTCTAATTCGAGGTCATCCTCTCATAATTGTTTGATTGTGAGAATTCTTTTCACCCATCCGAAGAAAATTCAAGAGTCTTCTCAATTTGATTCTCCGGAGCCCATCATCTCATAATTATTCATTCCCAGCCTTCAGTTATCGTTCTCTAATCTTACCGGTGCATCGGTCAAGTGATCTTTAATCGGCTCGTGATCTCTTTGTTCTCATGTTTCTAAATCCTCTAAATATATGTTCATTTTATAATTCTTCCCGGTGTTTTCTTTACCTTTACTTCAATCGTTTTCAATTCTTATGGTGGTTCGTTCAAGATTTCTCTTCCTTCGTTTATCATGTCAATTTATTCGTTGTCAATCCTACCGGTGGTTCAAAGAAGACCTTCCGAAGTTGGCGCTATATCTCTCTTAATCCTTGCTACGAGAATAAGTAGTGTGCCAAATCCGTTGATTGTCATCAATTTAATTGGTGAAGGATAGGCATAATGTAATTCTTATTCTTGTTTCATCCAAGTGATTAATTCCTTATTCCGGAGGCTCATCAAATTCTCGGTTCGAGAGGCTTTATCTACTCGTTTCCCGGAGTTCCAACCTTTTTCAAACTATTTCATCACGAAGGTCCATCTAATCATTACAAATTTTCACCTTGTGTTTTCAACTCCTTTTTTTTTCCTTCCATTTGATCATTCTTTTGTTTAACGGAGTTCTTCATCAAGGTTCTACATGATGGTTCTTCAAGGATGTAATTTCCTTCTCAAAGTTTTTCATCGAGATTCTTTTCTAAGAAGCTCAAGCTTTCTTCATATGGTAATCCGGAGTGCAATTCTTTCTTCCGTATCATTGGAGGTGGTATTATGTCATTCTTGATAATTTGAGTTCTTGTTTCATGATTCACACGTTGTCATGAATGAGATATTTCAAATCCATCAATCTCATCATTGGAGTTATCTTGGGTTATATTTCACTTTAAGCCTTCCCTAAGGATTGTTACTATCTATGGTGCTTATAAATACTCCAAGTTCTTCATTAATCCTTCCGGTGAGATAAGTTTCTCAAGTCCTTGTTCATATCAATCCAATTCTTTTCCCGTGAGTGGCAGGTTTTCAGCTCTTAATTTGAGATATACTCCACAAGACCATATCAAGCTTATCCTTTCGTTGTTGGTTTTCCAACAACTCCGCTCGACCCGTTTCCTAAGGATGCCTTCTCAAGCTCTTTTGTGGTATAAGATGGCATTTTCTTCTCCATTCTTTTCCAATTATCTATATTCTATTCTTTCGTTCCGGGGGCATTGTGATGTTGCTCTCTTCAAGCATATTCTTGTTTGTCAAGATCATGTTCTTTTCATGATTGTCCATTTAACCGGAGTGTCGTGCCCTCTTTTCAAGTTCTATCACCTTGTCAAGTTCTTATTCAATTATTTTTTCTTTTCAACCGGAGTGCTGCCCGAATTTGGTCTTCCTTGATCCCCTTCCTTAACCGGAGTGTTCTCTATAAATATCTTCCCTTCAACCTCAAGGTTTTCGCAATGTTCTTTGTCCCTCTTTTCTAACGGAGTGTTTTCAACTTCGTTCATCTCCGTTGTATTCTTTTCTCATATTTGCTTAACCTCTTCAAGATTCGTGGTTTCACTCGTTTGTCGATGAAGCAACTTAGTCTTACCTCTTCTCTTTCTCCTCCGTTTTTCCCTCCGGTGCCATTCTAGATCTCGGGACAAGATCCTCTCATAGTGGTGGAGTGTTGTAACGCCCCGAGACCGATGTGCTAGGTGTCGTCCAGTTATTCGCTGTTGTTGCCTTGTCATTGCTTGCGTGTCATGCATTGCATATCATGTCATCATGTGCATTTCATTCGCATACATGTTCGTCTCTTGCATCTGAGCATTTTCCCCGTTGTCCGTTTTGCATTCTGGCGCTTCGTTCTCCTCCGGTGGTCATTTCTACCTTTCTTTCATGTGTGGGGATTAAACATTTCCGAATTGGACTGAGACTTGCCAAGCGGCCTTGGTTTACTACCGATGGACCGCCTGTCAAGTTTCGTACCATTTGGACTTCGTTTGATGCTCCAACGGTTAACCGAGGGACCGAGAAGGCCTCGTGTGTGTTGCAGCCCAAGACCCTTCCAATTTGGCCCAAAACCCACCTAAACCCTCTCCATCATCTAGAGCGTTCGATCATGATCGCGTGGCCGAAAACCGCACCTCATTTGGACTCTCCTAGCTCCCTCTATGCCTATTTAAAGACACCCCCGAATATCTCCTTCCCCTTCCTCCCGAAACCCTAGATCTATTTTTTTTCTCCCCCGCCGCCGCCGGACGAAATCCCGCCGACGAACATGTCCGCCCGCGACATCCACCGCCACGTGTCGCCGCCCGAGTGGCTCGGCCGCCTCCCCCATCACGCGGCCCGGGGAGCCCATCGCCGGCCCCCGAGGGCCCGAACGCCGCCACCGCCTGCCTCCTTGCTCCGCCGCCGACCGCCGCCATGCCCGCGCGCTGCCGCGCGCTCCTCTCGCCGGCGCCGCACCGCCGGGCCCTCACCCACCGGCCGTCCGCCGGAGCTGCACCCCCGCCGCCCGGCCCGCGCCTCACCGGCCTCCGCCACCACGCCGCCCGCGCCGGCCGCCGCCTCCGGCGATCCCCGCCGCCCTGGCCGAGCGCCACCGCCACCTCCGGCCGCCGTCCTCGTCGTCTCCGGCGAGATCCGCCGTCCTCGTCATCCGCGTCAACCGAGACCAGATCCACCACACCCTCCATCCAAACGTCGCGTTCACGTCCCAGATATTCTCATCCCACGTTGACTTTCGCGGAGGTATAATTTCACTAAGTCCCCGGAATTCCTGGATCCATATGCCCATGTTCATCGCATCGTAACTTTGCATCCGTAGCTCCGATTCATGCATATAGCATATCAAAATGTTCATCTCAGGGAGTACATCATTTCATTCCATTGCATCATTTTCATTTGAGTTCATCTTGATGCCCGAAATGCTGTTAGAAGAGGGATACTTAAGATAATTGTCAGATCTGCTGCTCCATTTAGATATTTGTCATTTTGCCATGATTATTGTGTGCATGATATGCCCATGAGTTCTACATATGTTTTGTTAAGGGTTTTGTCATATTTCCAGAAGTGCAACCCATGTATTTTTGTGATGTGTGTGGTGACTAGCAAGAGCTTGCAAAGTGGTGCACTTGCTAATTCTGTTTTCAGGGACTTAGCATTCCCACTAAGTCCTTGAGCCGTTTATCTCATGTTGACATATGTTCATGTTGTTTCCTAGTGATCCGTGCCTCTTTTGAGGATGATCAGTAAGGGTGTTTTGTTAATCTTGTAGTGCTCTATCCATCCATGTCTTTGTTTGCAATTATGGTGCATCCTAGCTTGAGTCAATCGAGCTCTGCTTTTGCTACTTTGTGAATCTGGGCAGATTGTCAACTTGTTTGCAATTTTGCCGATGATGTTGTGGTTGATCCGTGCATGCTATGTTATTGTTCTTGCCATGTCTAGCTTGAATTTTGTGTATTCTTGATGGGTGTATGCTTAGATTGTCATGCCTTGCTCTGTAGTGAGTGCATCGAGCTCGTTAACATGCCTACTTGATATCTGTTTCAGCATGCTCCAGTTTTCACTAAGTCTGAGAACTGATTATGTTTTTGCCATGTTCACATGCTTGCAATTGTATTTTCTGATCCCTTTTGGCTCAAGGTCACTAAGGGACTTTTGTTAAGCTCTTTGAGTAGCTCCATTCCATGCTTTACTTTGCCATGTTCAGGTCCTGTAGCATATAGTTTTCATGCTCCAAAGAGTGCTATCTGATCTTAAATTCCAGACAAGTGTTAATTTCACTAAGTCTGAAATCTGTTTACCATATGCATTTTTGCCATGCTTGTTTGAACCTATTAATGGATGAATTGGCCGTAGCTCAGTGCTAGACTTTTGTTAAGCATCATGAATGCATCCCTGCCATGTATTTTTATGCCATGTTTGGGTGATATAGCATGTTCATCTCATTGCATTAAGATGGCTACTTGCTGTAAATCGCAGACCGGTGCCATATTTGAATCGCTTGCCATTTCCAAACCGTAACTCTGATTCCGGCGTTCTTTATATCATTTTCGAGCGATTCATCTCACCTTTGCAGTGGCACACTTGGATTTCCAAGTTTAGGCCAGGTTCATGCATTCCTTGTCCAATCATGCATATGCATCACATACCGCATCCCGCATATCATATCATGTTCATGTGTTGGTTGTTTACTATGTTCTGTGTTTCTTTACGGTGTTTGCTTCTTCGGGTTGGTTCCGATAACGTCGTGTTTGTGAGTACCCGTTTGACTACGTCCGTTTGTCTTCTTCATGGACTTGTTCTTCTTCCTTGCGGGATCTCAGGCAAGATAATCATACCCTCGATATCACTTCTATCTTTGCTTTCTAGATGCTCGCTCTTTTGCTATGCCTATGCTGTGATACCTACCACTTGCTTATCATGCCTTCTATATTGTTGAACCATGCCTCTAACCCACCTTGTCCTAGCAAACCGTTGTTTGGCTATGTTACCGCTTTGCTCAGCCCCTCTTATAGCATTGTTAGTTGCAGGTGAAGTGAAGTTTGTTCCTTGTGGGAACATGGAGTTGTTGTTCCTTGTTGGAACATGTTTACTTGTTGGGATATCACTATATATATTATTTAATTAATGCATCTATATACTTGGTAAAGGGTGGAAGGCTCGGCCTTATGCCTGGTGTTTGTTCCACTCTTGCCGCCCTAGTTTTCGTCAAATCGGTGTTATGTTCCCGGATTTTTGCGTTCCTTACGCGGTTGGGCAATAATGGGAACCCCTTGACAGTTCGCCTTAAGTAAAGCTCCTCCAGCAATGCCCAACATTGGTTTTACCATTCGCCACCTAGCCTTTTTCCCTTGGGTTTCGCGGACTCAAGGGTCATCATTATTTTACCCTCCCGGGCCAGTGCTCCTCTGAGTGTTGGTCCAACCTGTCAGCTGCCGGTGACCACCAGGGGAAACTCTGGGCTGGCCTACCCGTACCTAAGACAATCTGAGTGTGCCCTGAGAAAGAGATATGTGCAGCTCCTATCAGGATTTGTCGGCACATTCGGGCAGTGTTGCTGGTTTAGTTTTACCCTGTCGAAATGTCTTGTTGTACCGGGATACCGAGTCTGATCGGAATGTCTCGGGAGGAGGTCTATTCCTTCGTTGACCGTGAGAGCTTGTGATGGGCTAAGTTGGGACACCCCTGCAGGGATTTGAACTTTCGAAAGCCATGCCCGCGGTTATGGGCAGATGGGAATTTGTTAACGTCCGGTTGTAGATAACCTGAACCTTAACTTAATTAAAATATATCAACAGCATGTGTAACCGTGATGGTCTCTTTCCGGCGGAGTCCGGGAAGCGAACACGGTTGTTGGAGTTATGCTTGACGTAGGTTGTTTTTAGGATCACTTCTTGATCATACTTTCATGACCGTGCTTTGCCTTCTCTTCTCGCTCTTATTTGCATATGTTAGCCACCATATATGCTAGTCGCTTGCTGCTGCTCCACCTCATACCTTTACCTTACCCATAAGATTAAATAGTCTTGATCGCGAGGGTGCGAGATTGCTGAGTCCCCGTGACTCACAGATACTTCCAAAACCAGCTTGCAGGTGCCGATGAGACCGTGCAGATGACACAACCAAGCTCAGGAGGAGCTCGTTGAAGATCTTGTCCTTTATGTTGTTTCGTTCTAGTTGATCAGTAGTGGAGCCCTGTTGGGGTCGATCGGGGACCTTTGTTGCATTTGGGGTTCTTATTTTATTTTGGTTCCGTAGTCGGACCTTGATTGTATCTGGATGATGTAATGCTTTATTCATGTATTGTGTGAAGTGGCGATTGTAAGCCAACTATGTATCTTTCCCTTATGTATTACATGGGTTGTTTGCGAAGATTACCTCACTTGCGACATTGCTTTCAATGCGGTTATGCCTCTAAGTCGTGCTTCGACACGTGGGAGATATAGCCGCATCGAGGGCGTTACAACTGTGGTGTTCTAGATGGCGTGAGTTGTGAAACTATTCCACATTGTTTCAAATGAAGACCAAACTCATAACTCAAATATTCACCTTCACGATCAGATCGTAGAAATTTTATTTTCTTGTTACGATGATTTTCCACTTCACTCTAAAATTCTTTGAACTTTTCAAATGTTCTAGACTTATGTTTCATCAAGTAGATATACCCATATCTGCTCAAATCATCTGTGAAGGTCGGAGAATAACGATACCCGTCGCGAGCCTCAACACTCATTGGATTGCATACATCAGTATGTATTATTTCCAATAAGTCAGTGGATTGCTCCATTGTTCCGGAGAACGGAGTCTTAGTCATATTGCCCATGAGGCATGGTTCGCAAGCATCAATGATATCAAGTGATTCCAAAAGCCCATCAGCATGGAGTTTCTTCATGCGATTTGCACCAATATGACCTAAATGGCAGTACCACAAATAAGCTGCACTATCATTATTAACTTTGCATCTTTTGGCATCAATATTATGTGCATCACTATGATCAAGATTCAGTAAACCATTTACATTGGATGTAAGACCATAGAAGGTTTTATTCATGTAAATAGAACACCAATTATTCTCCAACTTAAATGAATAACCATATCGCAATAAACATGATCCAATCATATTTATGCTCAACGCAAACACCAAATAACATTTATTTAGTTCCAATACTAATCCCGAAGGTAGAGGGAGTATGCGATGGTGATCTTATCAACCTTGGAATCACTTCCAACACACATCGCCACCTCACCCTCAACTAGTCTCTGTTCATTTTGTAATTCCTGTTTCAAGTTAATAATCATAGCAACTGAACCGGTATCAAATACCCAAGGGCTACTATGAACACTAGTCAAGTACACATCAATAACATGTATATCATATATGCTTTTTGTTCACTTTGCCATCCTTCTTATCCGCCAAGTATTTGGGGCAGTTCCGCTTCTAGTGACCATTTCCTTGCAGTAGAAGCACCCAGTTTCAAGCTTGGGTCTAGCTTTGGGTTTCTTCATGGGAGTGGCAACTTGCTTGCCATTCTTCTTGAAGTTCCCTTTCTTTCCCTTGCCCTTTTACTTGAAACTAGTGGTCTTGTCAACCATCAACACTTGATGCTTTTCTTGATTTCTACCTTCGCCAACTTCAGCATCGCGAAGAGCTCGGGAATCGTTTTCATTATCCCTTGCATATTATAGTTCATCACAAAATTCTAGTAACTTGGTGATAGTGACTAGAGAACTCTGTCAATCACTATCTTATCTTGAATATTAACTCCCACTTGATTCAAGTGATTGTAGTACCCAAACGTTCTGAGCACATGCTCACTAGCTGAGCTATTCTCCTCCATCTTGTAGGCAAAGTACTCTGTCAGAGGTCTTATACCTCTTGACACCGGCACGAGTCTGAAATAACAATTTCAGCTCTTGGAACATCTTATATGCTCCGTGGAGTTCAAAACGTTTTTGAAGTCCCGGTTCTAAGCCGTAAAGCATGGCGCACTAAACTATCAAGTAGTCATCATACTGAGCTTGCCAAACATTCATAACGTCTGCATCTGCTCCTGCAATAGTTCCGTCACCTAGCGGTGCATCAAGGACATAATTCTTTTGTGCAACAATGAGGATAATCCTCAGATCACGGACCCAGTCCGCATCATTGCTACTATCATCTTTCAACTTACTTTTCTCTAGGAACATATCAAAAATAAAACAGGGAGCTATAACGCGAGCTATTGATCTACAACATAGATATGCAAAAACTACCAGGACTAAGTTCATGATAAATTAAGTTCAATTAATCATATTACTTAAGAACTCCCACTTAGATAGACATCCCTTGAGTCATCTAAATGATCACGTGATCCATATCAACTAAACCATGTCCAATCATCATGTGAGATGGAGTAGTCTTCAATGGTGAACATCTATATGTTGATCATATCTACTATATGATTCACGTTCGACATTTCGGTCTCTAGTGTTCTGAGGCCATATCTGCATATGCTAGGCTCATCAAGTTAAACCCGAGTATTCTGCGTGTGCAAAACTGGCTTGTACCCGTTGTATGTGAACGTAGAGCTTATCACACCCGATCATCACGTGGTGTCTCGGCACGATGAACTGTCGCAACGATGCATACTCAGGGAGAGCACTTATACCTTGAAATTTTAGTAAGGGATCATCTCGTAATGCTACCGTCGTACTAAGCAAAATAAGATGCATAAAAGATAAACATCACATGTAATCAAAATATGTGACATGATATGGACATCATCATCTTGTGCCTTTGATCTCCATCTCCAAAGTACCATCATGATCTCCATCGTCACCGGCATGACACCATGATCTCCATCATCTTGATCTCTATCAACGTGTCGTCACTTGGTCGTCTCGCCAACTATTGCTTTTGCAACTATTGCTATCGCATAGTGATAAAGTAAAGCAATTATATGGCGCTTGCAACTTATGCAATAAAGAGACAACCATAAGGCTCCTGCCAGTTGCCGATAACTTTAACAAAACATGATCATCTCATACAAAAATTTATATCTCATCACGTCTTGACCATATCACATCACAACATGCCCTGCAAAAACAAGTTAGCCGTCCTCTACTTTGTTGTTGCAAGTTTTACGTGGCTGCTACGGGCTTCTAGCAAGAACCGTTCTTACCTACGCATCAAAACCACAATGATTTTTCATCAAGTGTGCTATTTTAACCTTCAACAAGGACTGGGCGTAGTCACACTTGATTCAACTAAAGTTGGAGAAACAGACACCCACTAGCCACCTGTGTGAGAAGCACGTCGGTAGAACCAGTCTCATGAACGCGGTCATGTAATGTCGGTATGGGCCGCTTCATCCAACAATACCGCTGAATCAAAGTATGACATGCTGGTAAGCAGTATGACTATTATCACCCACAACTCTTGTGTTCTACTCGTGCACATAACATCTACTCATAAACCTGGCTCGGATACCACTATTGGGGAACGCAATATTTCAAAAAAAATTCTAATGATCACGCAAGATCTATCTAGGAGATGCATATCAATGAGAGGGGAGAGTGTGTCTACATACCCTCGTAGACCGAAAGCGGAAGCGTTAAGTAACGTGGTTGATACAGTCGAACGTCTTCTCGATCCAACCGATCATGTACCGAATGCACGGCACCTCCGCCATCTGCACACGTTCAGCTCGGTGACGTCCCTCGTACTCTTGATCCAGCTGAGGCCAAGGGTGAGTTGTGTTAGCACGATGGTGTGTTGACGCTGATGATGAAATTACCGACGCAGGGCTTTGCCTAAGCACTATGACAATATGACCGAGGTGGAAAACTATGGAGGGGGGCACCGCACATGGCTAAAGATCAACTTGTGTGTCTATGGGGTGCCCCCTCCCCCGTATATAAAGGAGGGGAGGAGGAGGAGGGTCGGCCTCAAGGGGCACGCCCAAGGGGGGGATTCCTACTCCCAGTAGGAGTAGGTTTCCCCTTTTTCCTAGTCCAAGTAGGAGAAGAAGGAAGGAGAGGGAGAGGGAGAAGGAAAGAGGGGGCGCCGCCCCTCCTAGTCCATTTCGGACCAGCCCATGGGGGGCGCGCTGCCTCCCCTTGCGGCCCTTATATCCTTTCCACTAAAGCCCAATAAGGCCCAATACTTCCCCCCATGAATTCCCGTAACTCCCCGGTTCTCCGAAAAATACCCGAATCACTCGGAACCTTTTCGATGTCTGAATATAGCCTTCCAATATATGAATATTTACCTCTCGACCATTTTGAGACTCCTCGTCATGTCTGTGATCTCATTCGGGACTCCAAACAAACTTCAGTCATCAAATCACATAACTCATAATACAAATCGTCATCAAACGTTAAGCGTGCGGCCCCTATGGGTTCGAGAACTATGTAGACATGACTGAGACACATCTCCGGTCAATCACCAATAGCGGAACCTGGATGCTCATATTGGCTCCTACATATTCTGTGAAGATCTTTATCGATCAAACCGCATAACAACATACGTTGTTCCCTTTGTCATCGGTATGTTACTTGCTCGAGATTCGATCGTCGGTATCATCATACCTAGTTCAATATCATCACCGACAAGTCTCTTTACTCGTTCCGTAATGCATCATCCCACAACTAAATCATTAGTCACATTGCTTGCAAGGCTTATAGTGATGTGCATGTCAGGACCCCGACTCGATGTCACATCGATCTAGCCGGTAACACCTCATATCACTTTGCGGCCTCACGCACGGTATCCCCACGGGTGTCGCCTTACCTTTGCCCGGGACCGTTTGCGCCTTTTGGCTCACGTATATGATAGTGTCGCTAGCATCCATATGATAAGGAGCCCGGGCTGACATGACTAGTCGTAAACCCAAAGTGGCACAGACTTACAGGGACAGGCATCCATGACCCAGCTTCGAACGTGTCGGTCATCAGCAAGTGGGTCCGGGCTGTAGCACTGGGCTAGCAGGACTCCGGTAAACCGGGCTGTAGCGGGCTAACAGGACTCCGGTACTCAAAGCGTGACATTTCCCCGAAGGGACAGACACAGGAACGAAGAAGGACACATGCCGGCCAGCCTAAGTGTTCCAGAGCAGTAGCAAGCTACCATGGCTCAGCGGTAACACTAGGAGACATTTCCCGGTAAGAGAGGCTACTAAAGATAAACAACTAGATAGTCAGATCCCACACATAGCAAGCATTTCAATCATACACACAATATGCTCGATATGTGCAAATACAACGAAGCATCACAACATGACTCTACGACACAAGTACTTTATTTAAGGCTCAGGGAGCCATACATAACATACACAAAGGTACGGGTCTCACGACCCAACATTCAAGTCATACAGTCATACAAACCAGCAGCGGAAGTAACTTGTCTGAGTACAGACAACTAGTAAAATAAAAGAGGCTTGGAAAGCCTAGCTATACTACGTGGTCCTTCACAAGCTCAGGGTCACCACCTGGGCCTTTAGCCTACTCGTTGATGTCAATGTCTACATAGAACCCAGCAGAAGGGGTTGCAGCGTCTTCTGTAAAAATGTAAATTATAGCAACATGAGTACAAAGGTACTCAGCAAGACTTACATCAGATCCTACATACATGCATATTATCAAGAAGGGTTGGTGGAGTTATTGCAGCAAGCCAGCTTTGACTCTTGGCTAGACTATCCTACGATACTTCAACTTGAAATGGTTTTGCGCACACGAGTCCACTACTCACCAATTCAATACACTACCGAGGATCCGCCTCCGTCTTCCTACGGAAGAGCCATCCTCGGCACTCACACTTATCTTGAGGCTTTTAGTAGTTTCCATTTACTTGTCTATGAACTGTATAGGCAACCAAGTAGTCCTTTACCGCGGACGCGGCTATTCGAATAGATCATGTTAACCCTGCAGGGGTGTACTTCTTCATACACGCTCTCACCACTTACCGTCGTTTACACGACATGTACTCGGCAACCTTCAAGCGGAAGCCCAATGTGGGTGTCGGCCACGACCTACCTAATCACCTAAGCCTCTAGTCCAGGTTTATCGCCTATCCAGGTTCCATCCGCAGGGAGTCCGGCCGAGGTTTCCCATACGGCCCCGAACGATGTGAACAGGGTTCCCGAAATACCTAACGGGTATTCAGTACACCGTGCCACGTACCTACCGCATCACAGCCCACCCCTACGGTCAGCGCTGTCCACGGCCTCCAGTAGGCTACAAACACCAGAAACTACTTGCAACTCCTGGACGGAGAACTAGGGTGAATAAGAAGCCGAGAGGGTCCATTGGTTTCGGGCCCAATGCATGGTAGTAGCTGATTCTTAAATCACACATACAGATCTCAGTGCTTAAGGTCGGCTTCAATGAAACAACCCACCATGTACTCCTACATGGCCTCTCATCGATACCTTTACCAAATCGTGTTCACCACACCACTCTCATTACCGACATAATCATTTCACTCTAGCCCATCACCCAGATGAACCATACCTGACACGACCCTAAGCATAGCAGGCATAGCAAGGTAGGAACAACACATACATATGGCTCAATCAACTCCTACACATGCTAGTGGGTTTCATCTAGTTACTATGGCAATGACAGGTCATGCAGAGGAAATGGGTTCAACTACCGTAGCACACAACAGTTTGAAACGCGTTGTCTTAATGCAGTAAAAGAGAGCAGGAGCGAGAACATGGGATTGTATCGATATGATCAAATGGTTGGTTGCTTGCCTGATGGTTCGATGCACTGATACGGTTCTTCGTTAGGGTAATCACGGTACTCCTCGAAGGCAGAACCTGTCGCAAAGGACACCGATACACAACCATCACCAAACAATGTGCAACAATATGATGCATGCATGAAACATGGCAATATGAGTGTGTTGGGCTAATGCAGCTAAAACCAGAAGGGTTTGAACCAATTTGAATCAAAGATTCAAATTTCAAACTCAAACATGGCCTTTTAAAGTGCTTTTCCTTGTTCTGCTTTAAACATCAATTTAACTTGTTTGATCATGCATGAAAATAGTACAGATGGATAGATTGGATTTTTCTGATCATTTTTCATATATAATTTGTCTAATTTGGAGTTACAGAATAAAAGTTATGAATTTTTGAAGTTTAAATAATATTCTGGAATTTCCTGATTTAAATTAAATCCAGAAATATATATATTGCGCCAGCATGACGTCAGTGGTCAACTGCGGCTGGCTGGGGTCAAACCTGACGTGTGGGGTCCACACGTCAGTGACAGGGGGGGTTTAACAGGGTTAATTTAATCCTAATTAGGAATTAGTGGCGCTGGGGCCCACTGGTCAGTGTCAGGGGGTTAACTAACAGTGATTAGCACTAATCTGACCACCTGGCCGACGGGGCCCACGCGTCAGTGACTCTGGGGGGGTCAAACCCCAGGTCAAACAGGTCAAACCCACCGGCGACATGACGCCGACGAGGCCCGAGACGGCGGCGCGATACGGAAACGCGCTACAGGGCACGGGCGAGGCCGTGCTTGGGCTCGTTGGAGAGCCCTTGCTCCCGCGCGTCGAACGGTGGTGGTGGCCGTGCCTGTGGTGGCTGGTACCGACGACGGCGAGCTCGTGAGCGGCGGCCGGAGTTCGGGTGCGGTCGGGATCGGTGCTGCTGCTCGCAAGCGAGGGAGCTGAGGCGCTGGAGGGGCTCTACGGGTCCTTATGGACTTGTTGGACTCGCCGGGGTGACCAAATGGTCACCGGAGCTGCGTCGACGGCGAGCTCGGCGACGGCGGAGGTTCGGCCGTGGTGGGAAACGGGGTTACGGTGCGGGAACGAGGGGGAAAAGAGGGGGAAACGGTGGCGGAGCTCACCGCGGTTGCAGTGGGCGTCGAAGCGGGCTCGGGGACGCGCTGGAGACGGCGAATCGATGGCGATGGTGGTCGGAGCCCGAGGAGGAAGACGATGGCGTGGAGGCGATGCAGAGCTTCCCGAGGGGCTTGGCTTGGTGGGGAGGAAGAGGGGGTCGCGGCGGAGCTCCTGAGCTCAGCGGAGGGGCGAGGGGTGGCCGGTGACGGCTGCTATGGCGAACGGCGGCGATGGTGGTGTTCGGCCGTGAGAGAGAGAGCGAGGGAGAGGAGGGGAAGAACCGAGGGAGAGTGAGAGAGAACGGGGGAGGGCGTGGCGTCGTTCCAGGCCATCCAGACGAGGAGGGGAGGAGCAGGCAGGCAGGCGAGCAGGTGGCGTGGCGCGGTGGCGCGCGCGCGCCGGGCACACTCCCCTCCCTCTGTCGAGGACGAAGACGACAGAGGAGGAGGTGGGCTGGGCCGGCCAGCTGGCTGGGCTGCACAGGGAGGAGCCCAGGTAAGGTTCTCCCTTTTATTTATTTCTGTTTTCTAATTTCTGACATTTGTTTTGATTTAAATAAAATATTAAATCATTTTATTTCCTTATGCCAATTTTTGCAGGAGCTAGATATATTATTCCAGAGCTCCCCAACAGGTGGCATAGTTTTTGGACATATATTAATATATATAACTAATATATTTCCAATGCAAATATTTATACATTAATTCCAAATGCCCAAAATAAATACCTATGAGCTCTTAAAAATATTGGTTTGATTTTTATCTCTGTCCAATATTTTCAGAGAGCAACATGAGCATTTTCTTGGACCTTTTTGGAGAAATTTTTATTTGGATCATTTTCAGAAATGATTCTGAGGGTTTCACAAATCCCCATTTCAAAATTAAATGGAATTTTAAACATGATGCACACACTCTGATGCATGACTAGCTAGGGTGTGACAACTCACCCCCACTCAAAAGAATCTCGTCCCGAGATTTGGGTTCCTCCGGGAAGAAGGCGGGATACTCGAGTCGAAGACGATCCTCCCTTTCCCAAGTTGCTTCATCCTCAGAATGGTGCGACCATTGAACTTTGAGAAACTTGATATTATGACGTCGGGTGGTACGTTCGGCCTGGTCGAGGATACGAATGGGGTACTCTCGATATGTAAGATTATCTTGGAGATCAAGCGTTTCGTGGTCCACTTCACGGATAGGATCCGAGAAGCAACGCCTGAGTTGAGAAACGTGGAAGACATCGTGGACTCTGGAGAGGTGCGGAGGTAGTTCCAACTGGTAGGCAACTTCTCCTCGTTTGGCGAGAATGCGAAAAGGTCCAATGTAATGAGGAGCCAATTTGCCTTTGATACCGAAACGATGGGTTCCCTTCAGAGGGGTGACCCGAAGATAAGCCTTCTCGTCAACCTCGAAAGTCATAGCCTTATGTTTTCGGTCATATTGACTCTTTTGACGAGATTGGGCTGTTTTCAACTTTTCACGAACGATACGAACTTGTTCTTCTGCTTCCTGAATCATATCCGGGCCAAAGAATTGTCTTTCCCCGGTCTCTGACCAGTTAAGGGGTGTTCGACACCGTCGTCCATAGAGAACTTCAAAAGGGGCTTTACCCAAGCTAGATTGATAGCTGTTGTTGTAAGCGAATTCGGCAAATGGAAGGCACTTCTCCCAGTCCATTCTGAATGAGATAACAGAGGCTCGAAGCATGTCTTCTAGAATCTGGTTGACGCGTTCCACTTGACCACTCGACTGAGGGTGGAAGGCGGTGCTAAAGGAGAGACGGGTTCCCATAGCATTTTGGAAACTTTCCCGAAATCGAGATGTGAAAAGACTTCCTCGATCCGAGTTAATTTCCAAAGGAACACCATGGAGGGACACTATTCGGGAGATGTATAAGTCTGCCAGCTGACTAGCGGTTATACTCTCACGAACAGGTAAGAAATGGGCTACTTTGGAAAGACGATCGACAACGACGAAAATAGCATTATTCCCTCTCCTGGTCCTGGGAAAACTGGTAATGAAATCCATACCAATTTTATCCCATTTCCATTCAGGAATAGTTAAGGGTTGAAGGGTGCCAGCAGGCCGTTGGTGCTCTGCTTTTACACGACGACAGACATCGCAATTTGCAATATACTGAGCAATCTCTCTCTTCATCCTAGTCCACCAGAACCTCTGGCGTAGGTCCTGATACATCTTAGTACTACCGGGATGAATGGTGAGAGGAGATTCATGAGCTTCCTTAAGGATCAATCGCCTCAGGTTTCGCACTTTGGGAACCACTAGTCGATTCCCGAAGTATACGACCCCTTGATCATTAATGGAGAAACAATTCGCAACTCCTTTCTGGATGTTTCTCTTGATGCGGGAAATTCCCGGATCTACCTTCTGTGCTTTGATAATCTGATCCGTAAGGGTAGGTTTTGCCACCAAGGTGGAAAGGAAACCTTGAGGTACAATGTGAAGGTTAAGCTTCCGAAATTCCTCATGGAGAAGCGGTTGACTTTGTTGTAACATCAGGTTGTTACAATAAGATTTACGACTTAGTGCATCAGCCATGACGTTGGCTTTCCCTGGGGTGTAGGTTATTCCTAAGTCGAAGTCTGTGATCAACTCAACCCAACGTCTTTGCCTGAGATTCAGATCCGGTTGGGTGAAAATGTACTTCAGACTTTGGTGATCAGTGAATATTTCGCAACGGTTACCGAGGAGGTAATGTCGCCAGGTCTTAAGTGCATAGACTACGGCTGCAAGCTCTAGATCATGAGAATTCTCCTCATGTGGGTGCAATTGCCGTGAAGCGTAAGCAATTACGTGTCGATCTTGCATGAGAATGCAACCTAGTCCTTGTCGCGAGGCGTCGCAGTAGATAACAAAGTCCTTGGAGAAGTCTGGCGGTACCAGTACGGGAGCAGAGGTCAGGCGTCTTTTTAGTTCCTGAAAGCTGTGCTCACATTGTGGAGTCCACTCGAACTTCTTATCTTTCTTGAGGAGTTCGGTTAGAGGTTTAGCAACCTTGGAGAAGTTCTCGACAAAGCGACGACAATAGCTTGCTAAGCCCAGAAAACTCCGAACTTGCTTGACCGATTCAGGTGGAGTCCAATTAAGGACGGCTTGAACTCACTCAGGGTTAACAGCAATACCTTTACCAGATATTACATGACCCAGATAGGTCACTTCTGACAACCAGAATTCACATTTAGAAAATTTGGCATAAAGGCGATGCTCTCGAAGTTTCTTCAACACTAGCCTTAGATGTTCGGCATGTTCCTCCTCGTTCTTGGAGTAGATGAGTATATCATCGAGGTAAACCACGACGAATTTATCCAAATACTCCATGAAGATTGAGTTCATTAACCGAGAAAAAGTGGCTGGAGCGTTGGTTAAACCGAAGGACATGACGGTGTACTCGTATTGGCCATAACGAGTAACAAAGGCCGTTTTAGGAATGTCCCCGTTTCTGATTTTGATTTGATGGTAGCCCAACCTCAAATCCATCTTGGAGAAGACTGAGGATCCAGCGAGCTGATCATACAGGTCGTTGATCCTGGGGAGCGGATATTTGTTCTTGATTGTGACCAAATTGATAGGTCGGTAATCTACAACCATCCGGTCCGTACCATCCTTCTTCTTGACGAATAGGACGGGGCAAGCCCACGGAGATGAACTAGGGCGGATGAAACCCTTTTTCAAGGACTCATCGAGTTGTTTCTTAAGCTCGGCTAGTTCTAGGGGTGCCATCTTATAGGGTCTTCTAGCAATCGGCACGGTTCCTGGGATGAGGTCTATTACGAACTCGACATCCCTGTCAGGTGGAACACCTGGCAATTCCTCTGGGAAGACATCCGGGAAGTCACGGACTACCGGAACGTCCTCAAGGTCTGGCAAAGGGCTGGCGTTAAGAGAATATAATTGTCGCTTGGCTATTTGGGTCAAGACATTGACTATCTTCCCCGAAGGATGGGTGAGTTGAACAGTCCTAGAGAAGCAATCAATTTTGGCATGATGAGCTGACATCCAGTCCATACCCAGAATGATATTAATATCTGAAGATTTAAGGGCTATCAACGACGCGAGGAAAACAAGTCTGTCGACTCGGATTTCATTTCCATGGCTTACTCTAGAAGTTTGCCATTTGGATCCCGGAGTTTGAATTACCATAGAGGTTGGCATTTCACCGAATGCAGTGTTATGCAAACGAGCATAGTTCTCGGATATAAATGAATGAGAGGCTCCTGTATCGAAAAGAACAGATGCCGGGTGGCAATTAACAAGAAGCGTACCGAGAACGACGTTGGGATCCTCTTGAGCTTCTTCGGCAGAGATACAGTTGACATGGCCACGTGAAGCGGTGGCCGGCTTGGCGTGGAACACTTTCCCTGTCGGCTTGCCACGGCCAACGGCTTTAGCAGATTGGTTGGGGTTGGTCTGGGGACACTCACGCATATAGTGGCCAGATTCCCCACACTTGAAACAAGTTAAGGAACTGGTACGTGGAGGAGCATTGTTGGTTGGACCCCCATAGGGCTTGGCCGGTGCAGACTGTTGAACAGGGCGAGGCGCCTGGAAAGATGGCCTCGGTGTGAACCTGGGTGGCAGGGCGGTGTTGGGTACCCACACGCGGCGCTTCTAAGGACCAGCTCCGGATGAGGAACCCATGTCACGGCCATGCTTGCGTGTTGCGTCATAGTCAGTCTGACCAGTTTCAGCACTGATGGCTTTGTTGACAAGTTTCTGAAAAGATGTGCACTCATGCAGACGGAGGTCACGACGAAGCTCAGGACTAAGGCCCTTACGGAACCTTGCTTGCTTCTTGGCGTCAGTAGACACTTCCTCAGTTGCATATCGTGCGAGGTTACCAAACTCCCTGCTGTAAGCATCCACAGAAAGTCGGCCTTGGGTGAAACTACAAAATTCCTCACGTTTACGGTCCATGAGACCCTTCGGAATGTGATGTTCACGGAAAGCCTCGCTGAATTCAGCCCAAGTAGTGACATGGCCCGCTGGGCGCATAGCTCCATAATTCTCCCACCATAGACTGGTGGGGCCTTCAAGATGATATGCAGCAAAGGTGACCTTGTCAGCCTCCGCTACCAGCGCGGAACGCAGTTTGTGAGAGATACTGCGAAGCCAGTCATCAGCGTCGAGAGGCTCGACGGAGTGGTGGAACGTGGGTGGATGTAATTTGATAAAATCACTGAGTGACACCATGTTAGTCCTCTGATGGTGTGCTGTGTTCTGTTCAATACGCTCCAACAAACGGTTGGTCTCCCGCTTGTTTCTCTCAGCTTCCATCATAACCTCGGCTAGTGAAGGAGGATGAGGCAGATTTGCATCCCTGACTTCACTGCCTTCGGCCTGCTCTTGAGGAGCAGGGTTAGTGCGCGTGTTGACCATCCTAGGTAAACAAGACAATGATTTAGTCAGGATGATAAAATTCCAACATAGGATACAAAATGTAAGGAATAACTCGGAATGCAAGATGATCATCCGTATGACATGGTAGATACAGAAACTGCTTCTTTATTCCATCGTCATACACACCATACAGGGTTTAGTACAAGACCAAACAAAGT
Organism: Triticum dicoccoides; assembly: GCF_002162155.2. Classification (NCBI taxonomy): domain Eukaryota; kingdom Viridiplantae; phylum Streptophyta; class Magnoliopsida; order Poales; family Poaceae; genus Triticum; species Triticum dicoccoides. The sequence goes on along the minus strand of NC_041390.1, from coordinate 419,815,543 downwards.
ACTATTACGGTGAAAAGAGGATTACATCTCATCGGAGGCATCCCAAGCTCCTATACATTATTTTTCTACACCTCCGGAAAGAGTACAAACTAGGTCATATCCCACGAGTCACGCGGAACGATAGACGACACAGCTAGTGAGAACTAGTGATACTACCACTAACTCAGACCGATCCGTAGTAGTCCTCGTAGAAGTCACCTCCATAGCCTGGAAGCTCAACATGATCATCCGGAAACAGACGATCCCGCGGAGCTTGTGGACCATAGGGGCTAGGATGAGGTCTTGGACCAACAGACGGTGGCCTGCGGGGACCGCGAGGTGGGGTGATGCCTCCTACATCACGCCAACCCATCACGTCTGGCAGAGCAGATCTCACAGGATAGAGATCGCGCATATCCGAATATCCAGCTTGCACCGCCGGTGCAAACCGAGTTAATGTGGCCCAGTGGTCAGCACGGGTATTGAAGAGCTCTAACCTCAAGGCCCGATTTTCACGGTCCTTATCCTCGAGCATCTCAGCAGTGGTGCGAGTCCGTGAATCCTCCTGGGTGGGGTCAGCATAGATAGCCTGGAGATACCCTTGTGTTCCCGGAAGTGATCCTGGCATATACCGGAAATCAGAGTCCCGAAATAGACCAGATCTGACTCGCATGATGGTCATCATAGAGTAAGCGGCGTCCTGCACAGCCATCTCAATAGTAACCCCGAGTCCATAGGAGCAGTGAAGGGGCTCGGTGGATCCAGGATAAGATGGAAATATCCCGACAGTGCAGAGATACTGGCTTTGATTAAACTCTCGGAATTGCTCTTCGACCGTGTACTCAGGATACCAGCGGTATCCAGCCTCAGTCATTACCCTGACCAACTTGGCAGTATGGCCGGGTACATCTAGGCATCGAGTCAGGCGAACCACTTGATTGAGGTCGCGAGTGGCCATCTGAAAGCACAATCATAATGCAAAGGCATTAGAATTTCTAGCAAAATTTCGGCAGCATAACAGCTGTAAATGCTCTAGAAGGATTTTGAGACATTTGACAAAGGATTACATACACACTCAACATCATCATATCAAAGTTCTGAGACCATCCTAGCAACATAATATGGTAGAAGAACTGAACTAGGCTTGTATCCATCATACCTATAAGGTACTACTGATTAGTAACACGTGATCCTGATAGAGAGAATAGATCCTAATTCCTTAACCCCCGGTGGAAGAATGGACTGACTCAGATCAGAATGTCGTAAGATGAAGGAGTAAAAAGAGCCTTACGTTCCAACCCACAAACAATTCCCCTACATATAACTAAAGAATTTCTAGACTCAACATCGACCAGTTTGGCTTGGAGAACCTACAGGCAGTCCGGCTCTGATGCCAACGCTGTCAGGACCCCGACTCGATGTCACATCGATCTAGCCGGTAACACCTCATATCACTTTGCGGCCTCACGCACGGTATCCCCACGGGTGTCGCCTTACCTTTGCCCGGGACCGTTTGCGCCTTTTGGCTCACGTATATGATAGTGTCGCTAGCATCCATATGATAAGGAGCCCGGGCTGACATGACTAGTCGTAAACCCAAAGTGGCACAGACTTACAGGGACAGGCATCCATGACCCAGCTTCGAACGTGTCGGTCATCAGCAAGTGGGTCCGGGCTGTAGCACTGGGCTAGCAGGACTCTGGTAAACCGGGCTGCAGCGGGCTAACAGGACTCCGGTACTCAAAGCGTGACATTTCCCCGAAGGGACAGACACAGGAACAAAGAAGGACACATGCCGGCCAGCCTAAGTGTTCCAGAGCAGTAGCAAGCTACCATGGCTCAGCGGTAACACTAGGAGACATTTCCCGGTAAGAGAGGCTAGTAAAGATAAACAACTAGATAGTCAGATCCCACACATACCAAGCATTTCAATCATACACACAATATGCTCGATATGTGCAAATACAACGAAGCATCACAACATGACTCTACGACACAAGTACTTTATTTAAGGCTCAGGGAGCCATACATAACATACACAAAGGTACGGGTCTCACGACCCAACATTCAAGTCATACAGTCATACAAACCAGCAGCGGAAGTAACTTGTCTGAGTACAGACAACTAGTAAAATAAAAGAGGCTTGGAAAGCCTAGCTATACTACGTGGTCCTTCACAAGCTCAGGGTCACCACCTGGGCCTTTAGCCTACTCGTTGATGTCAATGTCTACATAGAACCCATCAGAAGGGGTTGCAGCGTCTTCTGTAAAAATGTAAATTATAGCAACATGAGTACAACGGTACTCAGCAAGACTTACATCAGATCCTACATACATGCATATTATCAAGAAGGGTTGGTGGAGTTATTGCAGCAAGCCAGCTTTGACTCTTGGCTAGACTATCCTACGATACTTCAACTTGAAATGGTTTTGCGCACACGAGTCCACTACTCACCAATTCAATACACTACCGAGGATCCGCCTCCGTCTTCCTACGGAAGAGCCATCCTCGGCACTCACACTTATCTTGAGGCTTTTAGTAGTTTCCATTTACTTGTCTATGAACTGTATAGGCAACCAAGTAGTCCTTTACCGCGGACGCGGCTATTCGAATAGATCATGTTAACCCTGCAGGGGTGTACTTCTTCATACACGCTCTCACCACTTACCGTCGTTTACACGACATGTACTCGGCAACCTTCAAGCGGAAGCCCAACGTGGGTGTCGGCCACGACCTACCTAACCACCTAAGCCTCCAGTCTAGGTTTATCGCCTATCCAGGTTCCATCCGCAGGGAGTCCGGCCGAGGTTTCCCATACGGCCCCGAACGATGTGAACAGGGTTCCCGAGATACCTAACGGGTATTCGGTACACCGTGCCACGTACCTACCGCATCACAGCCCACCCCTACGGTCAACGCTGTCCACGGCCTCCAGTAGGCTACAAACACCAGAAACTACTTGCAACTCCTGGACGGAGAACTAGGGTGAATAAGAAGCCGAGAGGGTCCATTGGTTTCGGGCCCAATGCATGGTAGTAGCTGATTCTTAAATCACACATACAGATCTCAGTGCTTAAGGTCGGCTTCAATGAAACAACCCACCATGTACTCCTACATGGCCTCTCATCGATACCTTTACCAAATCGTGTTCACCACACCACTCTCATTACCGTCATAATCATTTCACTCTAGCCCATCACCCAGATGAACCAGACCTGACACGACTCTAAGCATAGCAGGCATAGCAAGGTAGGAACAACACATACATATGGCTCAATCAACTCCTACACATGCTAGTGGGTTTCATCTAGTTACTGTGGCAATGACAGGTCATGCAGAGGAAATGGGTTCAACTACCGTAGCACACAACAGTTTGAATCGCGTTGTCTTAATGCAGTAAAAGAGAGCAGGAGCGAGAACATGGGATTGTATCGATATGATCAAATGGTTGGTTGCTTGCCTGATGGTTCGATGCACGGATACGGTTCTTCGTTAGGGTAGTCACGGTACTCCTCGGGGACAGATCCTGTCGTAAAGGATAACGATACACAGGCATCACCAAACAATGTGCAACAATATGATGCATGCATGAAACATGGCAATATGAGTGTGTTGGGCTAATGCAACTAAAGCTACCAACGCTGTCAGGACCCCGACTCGATGTCACATCGATCTAGCTGGTAACACCTCATATCACTTTGCGGCCTCACGCACGGTATCCCCACGGGTGTCGTCTTACCTTTTCCCGGGACCGTTTGCGCCTTTTGGCTCGCGTATATGAAAGTGTCGCTAGCATCCATATGATAAAGAGCCCGGGCTGACATGACTAGTCGTAAACCCAAAGTGGCACAGACTTACAGGGACAGGCATCCATGACCCAGCTTCGAACATGTCGGTCATCAGCAAGTGGGTCCGGGCTGTAGCACTGGGCTAGCAGGACTCCGGTAAACCGGGCTGTAGCGGGCTAACAGGACTCCGGTACTCAAAGCGTGACATTTCCCCGAAGGGACAGACACAGGAACGAAGAAGGACACATGCCGGCCAGCCTAAGTGTTCCAGAGCAGTAGCAAGCTACCATGGCTCAGCGGTAACACTAGGAGACATTTCCCGGTAAGAGAGGCTACTAAAGATAAACAACTAGATAGTCAGATCCCACACATACCAAGCATTTCAATCATACACACAATATGCTCGATATGTGCAAATACAACGAAGCATCACAACATGACTCTACGACACAAGTACTTTATTTAAGGCTCAGGGAGCCATACATAACATACACCAAGGTACGGGTCTCACGACTCAACATTCAAGTCATACAGTCATACAAACCAGCAGCGGAAGTAACTTGTCTGAGTACAGACAACTAGTAAAATAAAAGAGGCTTGGAAAGCCTAGCTATACTACGTGGTCCTTCACAAGCTCAGGGTCACCACCTGGGCCTTTAGCCTACTCGTTGATGTCAATGTCTACATAGAACCCATCAGAAGGGGTTGCAGCGTCTTCTGTAAAAATGTAAATTATAGCAACATGAGTACAAATGTACTCAGCAAGACTTACATCAGATCCTACATACATGCATATTATCAAGAAGGGTTGGTGGAGTTATTGCAGCAAGCCAGCTTTGACTCTTGGCTAGACTATCCTACGATACTTCAACTTGAAATGGTTTTGCGCACACGAGTCCACTACTCACCAATTCAATACACTACCGAGGATCCGCCTCCGTCTTCCTACGGAAGAGCCATCCTCGGCACTCACACTTATCTTGAGGCTTTTAGTAGTTTCCATTTACTTGTCTATGAACTGTATAGGCAACCAAGTAGTCCTTTACCGCGGACGCGGCTATTCGAATAGATCATGTTAACCCTGCAGGGGTGTACTTCTTCATACACGCTCTCACCACTTACCGTCGTTTACACGACATGTACTCGGCAACCTTCAAGCGGAAGCCCAACGTGGGTGTCGGCCACGACCTACCTAACCACCTAAGCCTCCAGTCTAGGTTTATCGCCTATCCAGGTTCCATCCGCAGGGAGTCCGGCCGAGGTTTCCCATACGGCCCCGAACGATGTGAACAGGGTTCCCGAGATACCTAACGGGTATTCGGTACACCGTGCCACGTACCTACCGCATCACAGCCCACCCCTACGGTCAACGCTGTCCACGGCCTCCAGTAGGCTACAAACACCAGAAACTACTTGCAACTCCTGGACGGAGAACTAGGGTGAATAAGAAGCCGAGAGGGTCCATTGGTTTCGGGCCCAATGCATGGTAGTAGCTGATTCTTAAATCACACATACAGATCTCAGTGCTTAAGGTCGGCTTCAATGAAACAACCCACCATGTACTCCTACATGGCCTCTCATCGATACCTTTACCAAATCGTGTTCACCACACCACTCTCATTACCAACATAATCATTTCACTCTAGCCCATCACCCAGATGAACCAGACCTGGCACGACCCTAAGCATAGCAGGCATAGCAAGGTAGGAACAACACATACATATGGCTCAATCAACTCCTACACATGCTAGTGGGTTTCATCTAGTTACTGTGGCAATGACAGGTCATGCAGAGGAAATGGGTTCAACTACCGTAGCACACAGCAGTTTGAAACGCGTTGTCTTAATGCAGTAAAAGAGAGCAGGAGCGAGAACATGGGATTGTATCGATATGATCAAATGGTTGGTTGCTTGCCTGATGGTTCGATGCACTGATACGGTTCTTCGTTAGGGTAATCACGGTACTCCTCGGAGGCAGAACCTGTCGCAAAGGACACCGATACACAACCATCACCAAACAATGTGCAACAATATGATGCATGCATGAAACATGTCAATATGAGTGTGTTGGGCTAATGCAGCTAAAACCAGAAGGGTTTGAACCAATTTGAATCAAAGATTCAAATTTCAAACTCAAACATGGCCTTTTAAAGTGCTTTTCCTTGTTCTGCTTTAAACATCAATTTAACTTGTTTGATCATGCATGAAAATAGTACAGATGGATAGATTGGATTTTTCTGATCATTTTTCATATATAATTTGTCTAATTTGGAGTTACAGAATAAAAGTTATGAATTTTTGAAGTGTAAATAATATTCTGGAATTTCCTGATTTAAATTAAATCCAGAAATATATATATTGCGCCAGCATGACGTCAGTATGACGTCAGTGGTCAACTGCGGCTGGCTGGGGTCAAACCTGACGTGTGGGGTCCACACGTCAGTGACAGGGGGGTTTAACAGGGTTAATTTAATCCTAATTAGGAATTAGTGGCGCTGGGGCCCACTGGTCAGTGTCAGGGGGTTAACTAACAGTGATTAGCACTAATCTGACCACCTGGCCGACGGGGCCCACGCGTCAGTGACTCTGGGGGGGTCAAACCCCAGGTCAAACAGGTCAAACCCACCGGCGACATGACGCCGGCGAGGCCCGAGACGGCGGCGCGATACGGAAACGCGCTACAGGGCACAGGCGAGGCCGTGCTTGGGCTCGTTGGAGAGCCCTTGCTCCCGCGCGTCGAACGGTGGTGGTGGCCGTGCCTGTGGTGGCCGGTACCGACGACGGCGAGCTCGTGAGCGGCGGCCGGAGTTCGGGTGCGGTCGGGATCGGTGCTGCTGCTCGCAAGCGAGGGAGCTGAGGCACTGGAGGGGCTCTACGGGTCCTTACGGACTTGTTGGACTCGCCGGGGTGACCAAATGGTCACCGGAGCTGCGTCGACGGCGAGCTCGGCGACGGCGGAGGTTCGGCCGTGGTGGGAAACGGGGTTACGGTGGGGGAACGAGGGGGAAAAGAGGGGGAAACGGTGGCGGAGCTCACCGCGGTTGCAGTGGGCGTCGAAGCGGGCTCGGGGACGCGCTGGAGACGGTGAATCGACGACGATGGTGGTCGGAGCCCGAGGAGGAAGACGATGGCGTGGAGGCGATGCAGAGCTTCCCGAGGGGCTTGGCTTGGTGGGGAGGAAGAGGGGGTCGCGGCGGAGCTCCTGAGCTCAGCGGAGGGGCGAGGGGTGGCCGGTGACGGCTGCTATGGCGAACGGCGGCGATGGTGGTGTTCGGCCGTGAGAGAGAGAGAGCGAGGGAGAGGAGGGGAAGAACCGAGGGAGAGTGAGAGAGAACGGGGGAGGGCGTGGCGTCGTTCCAGGCCATCCAGACGAGGAGGGGAGGAGCAGGCAGGCAGGCGAGCAGGTGGCGTGGCGCGGTGGCGTGCGCGTGCGCCGGCCACACTCCCCTCCCTCTGTCGAGGACGAAGACGACAGAGGAGGGAGGCGGGCTGGGCCGCCTGCTGGCTGGGCCGGCCAGCTGGCTGGGCTGCACAGGGAGGAGCCCAGGTAAGGTTCTCCCTTTTATTTATTTCTGTTTTCTAATTTCTGACATTTGTTTTGATTTAAATAAAATATTAAATCATTTTATAACCTTATGCCAATTTTTGCAGGAGCTAGATATATTATTCCAGAGCTCCCCAACAGGTGGCATAATTTTTGGACATATATTAATATATATAACTAATATATTTCCAATGCAAATATTTATGCATTAATTCCAAATGCCCAAAATAATACCTATGAGCTCTTAAAAATATTGGTTTGATTTTTATCTCTGTCCAATATTTTCAGAGAGCAACATGAGCATTTTCTTGGACCCTTTTGGAGAAATTTTTATTTGGGTCATTTTCAGAAATGATTCTGAGGGTTTCACAAATCCCCAATTCAAATTAAATGGAATTTTAAACATGATGCACACACTCTGATGCATGACTAGCTAGGGTGTGACAGTGCATTACCGAGAGGGCCCAAAGATACCTCTTTGACAATCGGAGTGACAAATCCTAATCTCAATCTATGCCAACTCAACAAATACCATCGGAGACACCTATAAAGCATCTTTATAATCACCTAGTTACATTGTGACGTTTGATAGCACACTAACTGTTCCTTCGGTATTCGGGAGTTGCATAATCTCATAGTCATAGGAACATGTATAAGTCATGAAGAAAGCAATAGCAATAAACTAAACGATCATAGTGCTAAGCTAACGGACGGGTCTAGTCCATCACATCATTCTATAATGATGTGATCCCGTTCATTAAATGACAACACATGTCCATGGCTAGGAAACTTAACCATCTTTGATTAACGAGCTAGTCAAGTAGAGGCATACTAGGGACACTCTATTTGTCTATGTATTCACACATGTACTAAGTTTCATGTTAATACAATTATAGCATGAACAATAAACATTTATCTTGATATAAGGAGATATAAATAACAACTTTATTATTGCCTCTAGGGCATATTTCCTTCACGTACACTATAGATATCCTATTCCTCGCCTTGATGACATGCTAGACGAGCTTAGCGGTGCACAATTTTCTCTAAAATTAAACTTAAAAGTGGCTACTATCAAATACGCATCCAAGACAGTGATGAATGGAAAACTGCCTTCAAAACCGAATTTGGCTTGTATGAATGGTTGGTCATGCCAATGGGTTTATCCGAAGCACCCAACACCTTTATGCGTGTGATGCATTTTGTTCTTAGACCCTACATAGGTGTATTTGTTGTGGTCTATTTTGACGATATTTTTTTCTTTAGCAAATCTCTCAAGGATCATGTCACCCATCTTAGAACTGTGTTGCAAACTCTTAGAAAAGAGCGCCTTTATGCTAATATGGACAAATGCCTTTTTGGTGTTGATAAGCTCGTTTTCTTGGGTTTCGTTGTGTCTTCTAAGGGTGTTCATGTAGATGAATCTAAGATTGAGGCTATTAAAACTTGGCGCCAACCAACAAACTTGCAGCAAGTGCGTAGTTTTCTTGGCCTAGCAGGATTTTATCATCGTTTTGTGAAGGATTTTAGCGCCATTGCTTTACCTTTGCATGCTTTGAGTAAGAAAAATGCACCATTTGTTTGGGGACCATCTCAAGATACCGCATTTAATGAACTTAAGAATTTGCTTACACATGCTCCTTTGCTTGTATTACCCAACTTTGATAAACCATTTGAGATACATTGCGATGCTAGCGGTTATGGCATAGGAGGTGTGTTAATGCAAGAGAAGCGCCCCATAGCTTATTTCAGTGGAAAAATTTCCGGCACGCAACTCGATTACCCCATATATGACAAAGAGTTATATGCTTTAGTGAGCGTCTTGCATGCTTGGGAGCATTATCTCCGCCCTCATGAGTTCATTCTTCACACGGATCATGAAACACTTAAGTATCTTAAGGGTCAAACTAAGTTGAACAAGCTTCATGCTAAGTGGAGTGAATTCATTGAATCTTTTCCTTATGTCATCAAGTATATCAAAGGCAAAGAGAATGTTGTGGTGGATGCGCTTTCGAGTAGATGCATGCTTGTTACCAAACTTGAATTGAACATTATTGGTTTTGAGCAGATAAAAGACTTGTATGCGCATGATCCTACTTTTGCTATTCCTTATGCCAAAAGTTTGACGCATGCATCTTGGGAACGATACTACATCAAGGATGCTTATCTTATGAGAGCTAACAAACTTTGCATTCCCGAGTCTTCTCTTCGTTTGTTACTTTTGCAAGAAGCTCATGGAGGTGGAATTATGAGACACTTTGGACGCGACAAGACATTTGCTACGCTCTCAAAGAACTACTTTTGGCCCAAGATGTTCTGCCACATCTCACGTTTCACCAACTGATGCTCTACGTGTCGCAAAGCTAAGTCTAAAGCTCAATCCCATGGTGTATATATGCCAGCTATGCCGTATCACCCATGGGAAGATATTAGTGTGGACTTTGTGTGCTCGGTTTGCCTCGAACTCGTAATGGCAAAGATTCCGTGTTTGTTGTTGTGGACCGATTCTCTAAGATGGCACATTTTATAAAAATAGTTTAATGTTTTATAAAATACAAAAGGCATTTAATTAATGGTTTTATCTACTATTGTATGCATTCAATTATTTTATAAAAACGTGGTTTCTTCACCATTATTACCCATGATTTATTTGACACGTTTAGAAAATTTTTGTTTTAACTTTCGAAAACTTTAATAGTTTGACTTTATTTTAAATTTGAAATTTGAATTGGTTTTGAATCAACATGAGTTTAAACAGTAACCGAGGTGACATGGCTTCATTAGTAGAGGGTTACTACAGCTTAATTATCCCGGCGTTACATATATAGTCGAGTTGAGTTTGGACGGAACCATAACACCCTTGCAACCATCATTAACAACGATGTCGTTAGCAAGGAGGGGATGTACTATGATGACTCACACGAACCCCTTGAGGAGTAGTGGGACCGGCAGAAGCGACAACATAGCGACTTCCATGGCTCGACTATGTCCATGAAATGAAGGACACTCATAGTTGGCTCATGGTATTCTATAGAACAACAATATATAGTAGTCGTGTTGAAAATGTTGTTCTAAACAAGACTGGGTAGTTGTACCATAACTTTTGTGCTAGTCGGAACTTAAGCCCTTAAGTCTGTAACGTTGGTACCTATTGCACATATCGAGACATCATGACTCTAGCAGGACAACAAAATGAGCCCTTTTGGCTCATAGATGCTGCCATGGACAAACAATTAGCCCTTAATTTGGTTCATAAATGATGTCATCTTTTGCTATATAATCTTCCTATAGGTTTCCATGCATGTGCTATGTTAATTTGGTATCCATGTATGCTCAACTGTTCTTTCCAGATGATTCGTTGACCACAACTTCAATAGTTCGGAGCCGCTGGCCCATGACCAAGTCGCCGTTGTGAAATGCACAACTCTTTTACAAATTTGGCATGTGAAATGTATATGCTTGTAATTCAGCAATATCAATGTGCTATGTGAATTGAACGTGTATATGCATATGTTGCAACTTGGATTCATGTAAAATGTATTACATAATAACATTCATTATTTAATTGCATCAATATGTTTCTATATGTATGAAATGTGCAAATGGTGCTAGCAAAAAATGTTGTAGTGGCAATATTTTTTGCCCTACTAAAAAACAAACTAGCATCGATTAAATTGAGTAAACGCTACTAACAATATAAAAAACTAGCAGTGTTCTGCCTGCAGGTTAGCTCTGACACCAGCCGCGTTTAAGGTAGACAAACATCGCTAGTGTCAGACAACTAGCAGTGTGTATATGCGCCGAACGCTGCTGGTTAGTAACAGACTAGCTGCATGCACGCAGAACGCTGCTAGTTGTGTCACACTAGCCGCATGTGGAGCACACGTGGATAACGGTACCTTACCAACAATGTCATACCAGTGGCGTTCACACCGAACGCGTTAGGAGGGTTAGAGCACACAGGGGTTCTTGCACTAGTGCATCACCAATCCACAATGAGTATTCTGCAAACCACGGGCCACTATCTGCCCTCATATTGTGTGCTAGCTTTAGATGACACATGCAATCCCAAGGACAAGACCTACGCAATGAAGAATCAATTATCTGAGCCCTTGACCCCTTACGGTTGATAGGGAGGACCTGCCTGAAATCTCTACCGAACACTTATGTCGTTTCACCGAATGACAAGTCGAGTCGGCTCATTATATCACGCATTCTATTGTCTAGTGCGAAGAAAAATTCCCGTGTGTTGCAACGGGGATACACTAAAAGATGTTGCCATGATAGAAAAGCAGGCGAAGAAAAGAATGATTACATGTGTTTTTACCTCCTTACTCTCACGGGTCACCATGTCATTGCCCTACATCATTTATAGTGACATGACAACACACCATTGAAGGAAATATGCCCTAGAGGCAATAATAAATTTATTATTTATATTTCCTTATATCATGATAAATGTTTATTATTCATGCTAGAATTGTATTAACCGGAAACTTGATACATGTGTGAATACATAGACAAAACAAAGTGTCCCTAGTATGCCTCTACTAGACTAGCACGTTAATCAAAGATGGTTAAGTTTCCTGACCATAGACATGTGTTATCATTTGATGAACGGGATCACATCATTAGGAGTATGATGTGATGGACAAGACCCAACTGTTAGCTTAGCATAATGATTGTTAAATTTTATTGCTATTGCTTTCTTCATGACTTATACATATCCCTCTAACTATGAGATTATGCAACTCCTGAATACCGGAGGAACACCTTGTGTGCTATCAAATGTCACAACGTAACTGGGTGATTATAAAGATGCTCTACAGGTGTCTCCGAAGGTGTTTGTTGGGTTGGCATAGATCAAGATTAGGATTTGTCACTTCGTGTATCGGAGAGGTATCTCTGGGCCCTCTCGGTAATGCACATCACTATAAGCCTTGCAAGCAATGTGACTAATGAGTTAGTTACGGGATGATGCATTACGAAATGAGTAAAGAGACTTGCCGGTAACGAGATTGAACTAGGTATGAGGATACTGACAATCGAATCTCGGGCAAGTAACATGCCGATGACAAAGGGAATGACGTATGTTTTTATTGCGGTTTGACCGATAAAGATCTTCGTAGAATATGTAGGAACCAATATGGGCATCCAGGTTCCGCTGTTGGTTATTGATTGGAGATGTGTCTCGATCATGTCTACATAGTTCTCGAACCCATAGGGTCCGCACGCTTAATGTTCGATGACGATTTGTATTATGAGTTATGTGTGTTGGTGATCGAAGATTGTTCGGAGTCCCGGGTTGATCATGGACATGACGAGGAGTCTCGAAATGGCCGAGTGGTAAAGATTGATATATTGGGCAATAGTATTCGGACACCGGAATGGTTTCGGAATGGTTCGGGTATTTTTCGGAGTACCGGGAGGTTACCAGAACCCCCCAGGGAAGTATTAGGCCTACATGGGCCATAGGGGAGAGGGGAGGCAGCCCACAAGGGTGGCCGCGTCCCCCTCCCATAGGGAGTCTGAATTGGACTGGGGGATGCAGCGTGCCCCCTTTCCTTCTCCTCTTCCCTCTCCCTTCCCTCTTCCCCCCTCCATGAGAAGGAAAAAAGGGGGTCGAATCCTACTAGGAGTGGAGTCCTAGTAGGACTTCCCCTCCTTGGCGCGCCCCTGGTGGTCAGCCTCCTCCTCTCCCTCCTTTATATACGAGGGCAGGGCACCCATTGGAGACACACCAATTGTTCCAAGCCATGTGCAGCATCTCTCTCCATGGTTTACTCCTCCGGTCATATTCATGTAGTGCTTAGGCGAAGCCTTGCATGGATCACATCACCATCACCGTCACCACGCCGTTGTGCTCACGAAACTCTCCCACGCCCCTCTGCTAGTGTAATGCCACAAGACCGTTGCGCCAGGTGTCTTCCAGTTATTCGCCGGCGTTGCCATGTCATTTGCTTGCGTGTTGCATTTCATCATGTCATCATGTGCATTGAATCATCATGTTTTTGAAACTTGCATCCGTCCGGGTTTCCCTAGTTCCGTCCGTTGTCCGTTCTGAGTCCAACCACACTTGCACGCGCCCGCGGCACGTCCGAAATATTATTTTATAAGTGGCCGAAAAATGTCTCGGAATGGGTTGAAAGTTGGCTTGCGGTGTTGTTTTGTTGTAGGTAGGCTGCCTGCCAAGTTTCATTGTGTTCGGACTCCGTTTGACGCCCCAACGGATAACTATAGCGACAATATAGTCGGTCTATCGTCGGACGTTTCCGATCTCCGGAAACGGTTGCCGGATTGCTTTCCTCCTCTCTTTTCTCAGTCCAACCGCACACTTGACCTTGTCCGTCTAACCCTCTCTGCACAGTGCATGGACCCCCTCGCGCATCCGAAAGCTATCCCGAACCCGACCCGGACTATCGCTACCGTTGGGTCCGGATCATCCCCAAACATCTATAAAACATCTCCGTTTTGTTATTTGATCTCCCTAGCCTATTCATCCGGGACCATCCGATTAAGATCGGAGGGACCAAATACCCCTACCCAATTCAACTAGTTGTATATAATGGGGCAACCCTAGATTTTAGGCAGGCTGTCCCATCCATCTCATCGTCGCCGCCACTACACCACTCCTCTTCCACCTCGGGATCCTCCCAGATCCACCACGTAGCCAGCCCGAGCTTCACCTCATTTTCCCCACCGGACCAATCCATCGACCCACCTCCCTCCATCGATCTCCGAGTGCCCCTGCAGCCTCCCGCGTCTGATCCAGGGAGAGCATCTCCCTCCTGAGCTCCTCCACGCCGTGCTCCTTCCACCGAGCCCCGCGCCTCTCCTCTAGTTTGCCTGCCGTCGTCCCTGGCGAGCAGTTCTGCTGGCGACCACCAGCAGGCCAGGCCGCCTCCCCTACTTTCTCCCTTCTCCATCCTTCTCTCTTTCTCTTATCTCTCTCTGACCAGGAACCATGAAGGACCCCGACGCCATAGCCATGCTCGATTTGCTCGAAGGCATGCCGCTCCGCCAAGTTCCTCGCCTACACCTTCCCGTTGAGCACCAGGAATAACTGCAGCAAGCTCCGCCACCGCGCCATCCTCAGGCGCTCGAGCACGAGCTCGCCGGCGCCCCATCTTCCTCCTCGTCGTATCCCTCGAGCAGCCGATGATCAAGCTCCGCAACCCAGAGCCTCCCCGCGGCCTTGTGCGTCCATGCCACCCGCAACAATAGCTGCAGTGTCGTCCCGCTCCTCTGCTTCGACAGCCAGGCGCCCGAGGCCACGCGTTCCTCCCCTCGCAAAAACACCTCGTCACCGTACAGAGCTTCCTCGCGCCGTCGCCGTCCGGCAAGTAACCGGACTAGGACCCATCGCCTGCCAGCCACCTCTCTGAAAAGGAGCTCCCGCTGATGCCATTACTCCTGGACCCCAAGTCTTTCGCCGCGCCAAGTTCCCTACTCGCGCGCCAAGTTCCTGGTCGCCTCCGCCTGGATCCACTCCTCCTCGCTTTGTCTTTGTCGCCGGGAGCCCCGCCATGGCCGCCCTGCTGTCTTTAGCATCGCGCCCAAGTCCCACATTGCCGGCAGCCGTTCCCGCCGTCCGTCGCCCTGAACCTGCTACAATTGTCTCTGTTCTTCAGTAACGAGAAGGAGCGGCTCGCTCGCCTCGCGTTGACCTCGGTCGGGCCAAATCTTGCGCCGCTTGGTCCTCCTCCTCTCCAGCTGGGCTTGGCCCATGTGTGAGCAGCCCCTCCAGCCCCTCTGCTCTATTGGGGCCCCGCAAGTTTTGGCCCATTTTATGTTTTTTCCATAGAACAAATTTCCTTTTATCCAGGATTTAACTGTTTTGCAGAAAACCCCCTCAAGCAACATGCATTTAAGAACTCACCAACCATGCATCCAAATAAATCATGCCATATATGAAACATGAGTAGATTTTCATGTAATTTAATAATATCCAACTTTCAATCATGTTAAAAAAATGCTTAAATGTGCTGTTTAAACTAATTTGCATAAATATGTTGCTAAAATGGTTTATTTCATAACTAAATAACCGTAGCTCCATTTTAAATAAACTTTATATGTATTTGGGGTAGAAAAATGCCTACTTTAACATGGTGGCATTACTTTGCATGTTTAACAACTCTAAAATATGGTTTAGGGAAAAACAGTATCAAATCTAAAATATGCACATGGGGATTTTCCGGATTTGTTGTTTGTTATATCCGGCCTCATTTAAACTTGCCTAGATAGGTAGTTTTCATATGCTTCACCTCTTGCCATGTTTAACAACATTTAATATTGTGGGGTACATAACCAAGAGAGAACTAAATAAGTCATGGGGTGTTTCGTCAATATGCAACTCGTTGCATATTGAGCTCCACTTAATTTGTAGTGTTGTTTGTGCACTTTGCCATGCCATGCCTCATTAAACTGGACATGCATCATACTTGGTTGTGCATCATGCCATGCTTATGTGATGGTTGTTTACTATATTGTTTGCTTCTTTCCGGTGTTGCTTCTTCGGGTTAGTTCCGATAACGTCGTGTTTGTGAGGATTCGTTCGACTACGTCTGTTTGTCTTCTTCACGGACTCGTTCTTCTTCCTTGCGGGATCTCAGGCAAGATGACCATACCCTCGAAATCACTTCTATCTTTGCTTGCTAGTTGCTCGCTCTATTTCTATGCCACGATACCTACCACTTGCTATATCATGCCTTCCATATTGCCATGTCAAGCCTCTAACCCACCTTGTCCTAGCAAACCGTTGTTTGGCTATGTTACCGCTTTGCTCAGCCCCTCATATAGTGTTGCTAGTTGCAGGTGAAGATGGAGTTTGTTCCATGTTGGAACATGGATTTTGTTGGGATATCACTATTATATATTCTTTACTTTAATGCACCTATATACTTGGTAAAGGGTGGAAGGCTCGGCCTTATGCCTGGTGTTTTGTTCCACTCTTGCCGCCCTAGTTTCCGTCATACCGGTGTTATGTTCGTTGATTTTGCGTTCCTTATGCGGTTGGGTTATAATGGGAACCCCTTGATAGTTCGCCTTGAATAAAACTCCTCCAGGAAGGCCCAACCTTTGTTTTACATTTGCACTAAAAACCTATCATCTTCCCTTGGGTTCTGCAGACTCAAGGGTCATCTTTATTTTAACCCCCCGGGCCAGTGCTTCTCTAAGTGTTGGTCCAACCTGAGCGATGTCCGGTGCCCCCTGGGCAACCAGGGTCTATGCCAACCCGACGTCTGGCTCATCCGGTGTGCTCTGAGAACGAGATATGTGCAGCTCCTATCGGGATTTGTCGGTACATCTGGGCGGCTTTGCTGGTCTTGTTTTACCATTGTCGAAATGTCTTGTAACCGGGATTCCGAGTCTGATCGGGTCGTCCTGGGAGAAGGAATATCCTTCGTTGACCGTGAGAGCTTGTGATGGGCTAAGTTGGGACACCCCTGCAGGGTTCTGAACTTTCGAAAGCCATGCCGGCGGTTATGGGCAGATGGGAATTTGTTAATGTCCGGTTGTAGAGAACTTGAAACTTAACTTAATTAAAATGCATCAACCGTGTGTGTGTAGCCGTGATGGTCTCTTTTTGGCGGAGTCCGGGAAGTGAACACGGTTCTTGTGTTATGCTTGAAAGTAAGTAGTTTCAGGATCACTTCTTGATCACTTCTAGTTCACGACCATGCAATGCTTCTCTTCTCGCTCCTATTTGCGTATGTTAGTCACCATATATGCTAGTGCTTGCTGCAGCTCCACCTCGTTACCCCTAACCTACCCATAAGCTTAAATAGTCTTGATCTCGCGGGTGTGAGATTGCTGAGTCCTCGTGACTCACATATTACTTGCAAAAACCAGATGCAGGTGCCAACGATGCCAGTGCAGGGGACGCGCCCGAACTCAAGAGGGAGTTCGACGAGGATTCAGGACGTTATGATGTGTCTTTTCCGGATGATCAGTAGAGGAGCCCAGTTGGGCGATCGGGGATCTTTTGCATTAAGGGTTGTCTTTCTTTATTTGGTTCCGTAGTCGGACCATGATTGTATTCTGGATGATGTAATGCTATATTTATGTATTGTGTGAAGTGGCGATTGTAAGCCAACTCTTTATCTCTTTCTTATTCAGTACATGGGATGTGTAAAGATTACCCCTCTCGCGACATGCCTACTATGTGGTTGTGCCTCTAAGTCATGCTCCGACACGTGGGAGATATAGCCGCATCGTGGGTGTTACAAGTTGGTAATCAGAGCCTTCCCCGACTTAGGAGCCCCCTGCTTGATCGAATTGCTGACGTTGTTGAGTCTAGAACAAAATGTTTTGAGTCTTATAGGATTATATATATCGGAGAGTAGGATTCTTTTTACTCCCCAGTCCCTTCGTCGCTCTGGTGAGGCCTCCTGACATAGAGTTTTGACTCTTCTCTTCTCAAATTTCACGAATTTTTTTAGGATCACGCGGGTATCTTGGAATTGTTTCGATGGTTTTGTGATGAGAACATTGTTCTTGGTGCCTCCTGCCATTTAGGGGTTGTAGCAGTGTCTCGGGGAGTGTAGCTCTGAGGTGTTGTCATCACAATTTTATCATTGCAGTTCTGGAATACCTGAGTTCGCCGACATCGAAAATCTCTTTTATGCAGTTGTTGGTGAGATAACCTCGACGCCACCCAGTACTGGGGCGGGAGTTCGAGAGTATTGCCATAACTCGTATAACGGATGCTTTTCGAAGGTTGAGGTAAATGATTTCCGAAGGTTTCTTGGTTATCTGTTGAAGGATGGATATAGCTGGATGTAGGATTTGCTAGTTTTGGGTGAGATATTATGCTTCCCATGTATCCCCAACACCTGATTGCATAACTAGAAAGTTTTGGGAGTTTATAAGTGGGAATTCAAGTAGTTCCTAGGATATGTTCCCGACAGATGTATGGTATGAAATTGGGGTTCGACGTCTAGTGGTCTGCCTATCCACGGTTGGTTTTACAGTGGTCTCGTTGTGTCTTAAAGAGTCCTTGGCTATGCTGACTCGGGGACGCTTCGTATGTCATGTGCACTGCCTTGTACATGATGGTGCTGTACGATCGAGCCCGTGTGGGCCCCACCACAAAAACTTTGGACGAAATCTTTATCATATGTTTGTTCCGGCTTTTTTTGCAAGCCAAACCTTTGTTTTGTTTTGAGTTGTGGTATTCGAGTTGCTTGAATGTCAAGTGTTGATTCCATACCTTCCCTAAGCGGTGTTCTCATATTTCTATGTGGATGCTAATCCGTCATGATCATCGAGATTGTCATGTCAATCCTTTTCAACCGGCGTGTTTCTCTTCAAGTGGATTCGACCATTTCAACATTCGCAAGACCAACTCTAAGTTCTCTCAACGGTGTTTGTTTCATCTGCTCCAAGTTACCTTTGTTTTCCCGCCATCCCACCCTTTTTCTTCAAGGACTTATATTTCTTAATCAAGTATCCATCTTATTGATGTGAAGTCTCTCCATTCTTTTCCGTCAATGTTCTTATCCGGTGATTCTCAGGAAGATACTAATGGAGCTTCAAGTTCATCATTCTTCGTTCTATTTCTTCTCCGGTGTATTCAAGTCAAGCTTTGTCGATCATATCCTTTCCTCATTTTTAAATGTTTTCTCATGCCGTTGCACTTCGTAAATTTTCACTTCTTGTTATTCATTTGTCCTGGAGCGCTAAAGTTATCTCAAAAGGCTCGTCTTTTCATTCAAGATCCATTCAACCTATTTCGAGGTTGTTATCATTCAAGCCATTTAATTCAATCGATGCAATCTCCCTTTCAAGTAATCGTTCAACGGTGTTTCTTTTGTGTGGGCCCTAACCCATAGGTCTTTTCCCAGGATCTTACCTAACTCTTCTAATTTTCCCGGAGCTATTCTCAAATCTTCTAAAGTTTGACGTAAGAATGAATTTTCACCAGTCAAATGTCTTTCTCCAAGATCTTTCAAATTCTTTTCATCGCTGGTTCAACCTTTCTAATTTTCATTCCGGAGTATCTCAACAATTCGTGGTGTTGTTTCTCATCGTCATTCTTAACATTTGAAGACCGAAGAAGAGTTTTTCCTCAAAATCTTATCCGTTTCTCTCAAAGATTTGGGATTCTAGCTTGTTGCCATCCTCTCATAATTGTTCTCGATTGTGAGAATTCTTTTCAACCATTTGGAGCATTTCAGGAGTCTTTCTAGTTTGATTCTCCGGAGCCCATCATCTCAGGATTATTCATTCTAGCTTTCAGCTCCCGTTCTCCAAATCTTATCGGTGCATCACTCAAATATTCTCTAATCAGCTTGTGATCTCTTTGTTCTCATATAATTATATTCCCACAAGTATCTTCGTTCATTTGCTAATTATTCCCGGTGTTTCTTTATCTTTTCTCGTTCATTTTCAATTCTTACGGTGGTTCGTTCAAGAGTTCTGTTCCTTGGTTATCATATCAATTCATTCGTTCTTTCCAATCCTACCAGTGATTCGTTGAAGACCTTCCCAAGTTTGCACTATATCTATCTTAATCCTTTCTATGAGAATGAGTAGTATGCCAAATCCATTGTTTGTCATCAATTTAATTGGTGAAGGATGAGCATAATGTAATTCTTATTCTTGTTTCACCGAGTAAATTCAATTCTTTCTTTATTCCGGAGGCTCATCAAATTCTCGGTTTTATTGTTTCATCTTTTATTTTCCCAAAGTTCCAAGATCTCTCAACTATATCACCACAAAGATTCCTCTAAATCATTGCAATGATTCACCTTCTGTTTATCTACTTCTCTCTCTTTCTATCATCCTTTTTATTATCAGAGTTCTTCATGGAGGCTCTACATGATGGTTCATCAAGGATTTAATTCCTTCTCGAAGTGTTCATTGAGATTCTTTTCAGAGGAGCTCAAGTATTCTTCATCTTGATTCCAAAGTGCAATTCGTTCTACCTTATCTTTTGAGGTGGTGTTATGTCATTTTTGACAATTGCTTTGTGTTTCATGATTCAAAAGTTGTCCCGAATGACATATTTTAAACCCATCATTTTCAATTCATTTATGAGATCCTTTGCAATCCATCAATCTCTTCATTGGAGTTATCTTGGGTTATATTTCACCTAAAACTTTCCCTAAGGATTGTTGCTATTTATGGTGCTCATAAATGACCCAAGTTCTTAATTTATCCTCCCGGTGAAATAAGTTTCTCGTCTCCTTGTTCATATCAATCCAATCTATTGTTTTTCGTTAGTGGCAGAATTTCACCTCAAGATTTCGAGATGTTTTCCATAAGTCCACAACAAGCTTACTCTTTTCGTTGTTGGTTTTTCCAACAACTCCGTTATAACCTTCTTGTAAGGGTGCCTTCCAAGCTCATTTGTGGCAGAAGTTGGCATTTTCAACTCCATTCATTTATTACAATGATCTAACTTCTATTGTTTTCTTCCGAAGGCATTGTGATGTTGCTCTCTTCGACCCATCATCTTGTTTTGTCAAGATCATGTTCAATTCATTCCATTTACAGTCGGAGTGCTGTCCAAATTATATCATTCTTTTCCTTCTCTATCTTGTTTTAACCGGAGTGTTGTGGCTATCATTCCTCTTCTAACCGGACTCTCATCCAAGTGCTTTCATTTTTACCAAGTTCATATTCTTTACCTTCCATTTCCAACCGGAGTGTTGTCGTAATTGATCTTTATCATTCCTTGTACATCTCGTTTTAACCGGAGTGCTTGCATGTACTTCTTGTCCATTGCAACCCTTTTTCTTATGTCTTTCAACCTATAAGGTTCTAGTAATGTTCCTTGTTCCTCTTGTCTAACAGAGTGTTTTCAATTTCGATCATCTCCATTGTTTTCTTTTCTCAAATGGTTCAACCTCTCAAGGTTCATGGTTTCACTCGCTTGTCAAAGGAGCAACTTAGTTTACCTCTTCTCTTCCTCTTCCTCTTCCGTTTCCCTCCGGTGCCATCCTAGATCTCGGGACGAGATCCTCTTGTAGTGGTGAAGTGTTGTAACGCCCCGAGACCGTTGCGCCAGGTGTCTTCCAGTTATTCGCCGGCGTTGCATGTCACTTGCTTGTGTGTTGCATTTCATCATGTCATCATGTGCATTGCATCATCATGTTTTTGAAACTTGCATCCGTCCGGGTTTCCCCAGTTCCGTCCGTTGTCCGTTCTGAGTCCAACCACACTTGCACGCGCCTGCGGCACGTCCGAAATATTATTTTATAAGTGGCCGAAAAATGTCTCGGAATGGATTGAAAGTTGGCTTGCGGTGTTGTTTTGTTGTAGGTAGGCCGCCTGCCAAGTTTCATCGCGTTCGGAGTCCGTTTGACGCCCCAACGGATAACTATAGCGACAATATAGTCGGTCTATCGTCGGACGTTTCCGGTCTCCGAAAACGGTTGCCGGGTTGCTTTCCTCCTCTCTTTTCTCAGTCCAACCACACACTTGAACTTGTCCATCTAACCCTCTCTGCACAGTGCATCGACCCCCTAGCACGTCCGAAAGCTGTCCCAAACCCGACCCGGACTATCGCTACCGTTGGGTCCGGATCATCCCCAAACATCTATAAAATATCTCCATTTTGTTATTTGATCTCCCTAGCCTATTCATCCGGGACCGTCCGATTAAGATCGGAGGGACCAAATACCCCTACCCAATTCAAGTAGCTGTATATAATGGGGCAACCCTAGATTTTAGGCAGGCTGTCCCATCCATCTCATCGCCGCCGCCACTACACCACTCCTCTCCCACCTCGGGATCCTCCCAGATCCACCTCGTAGCCAGCCTGAGCTTCACCTTGTTTTCCCCACCGGACCAATCCATCGATCCACCTCCCTCCATCGATCTCCGAGTGCCCCTTGATACATCCATTTTGCATCATGCTTTTATATCGATATTTATCGCATTATGGATTGTTATTTCACTTTATGTCACAATAGTTATGGCTATTCTCTCTTATTTTACAAGGTTTACATAAGGAGGGAGAATGCCGGCAGCTGGAATTCTGGGCTGGAACAGGAGCAAATATTAGAGACCTATTCTGCGCAACTCCAAAAGTCCTGAAACTCCACGGAACATCTTAAAAGAAATAAAGAAAAATCCACGCCAAAGATGAAGGCCAGGGGGCCCACACCCTGCTCACGAGGGTGGGGGGCGCCCCCCTAGGGCGCGCCCCCTACCTCGTGGGCCCCTTGGTGGCTCTCTGACGCCCATCTTCTCCTATATGAAGTCTTTCGATGAGAAAAAAATAAAGAGAAACTTTTCGGGACGAGACTCCGCTGCCACGAGGAGGAACCTTGGCGGATCCAATCTAGAGCTCCGGCAGAGCTGTTCTGCCGGGGAAACTTCCCTCCGGGAGGGGGAAATCATCACCATCGTCATCACCAACGCTCCTCTCATCAGGAGAGGGCAATCTCCATCAGCATCTTCACCAGCACCATCTCATCTCCAAAGCCTAGTTCATCTGTTGTATCCAATTCTTGTCTCAAAGTCCGGGATTGGTGCTAGTAGGTTGCTAGTAGTGTTGATTACTCCTTGTAGTTGATGCTAGTTGGTTTAATTGGTGGAAGATCATATGTTAAGATCCTATATGCATATTATTACCCCTCTAATTATGAACATGAAAATGCTTTGTGAGTAATTACGTTCGTTCCTGAGGACAAGGGAGAAGTCTTGCTATGAGTAGTCATGTGAATTTGGTATTCGTTTGATATTTTGATAAGATGTATGTTGTCTAGCCTCTAGTGGTGTTATGTGAACGTCGACTACATAACACTTCACAATTATTTGGGCCTAGAGGAAGGCATTAGGAAGTAATAAGTAGATGATGGGTTGCTAGAGTGACAGAAGCTTAAACCCTAGTTTATGCGTTGCTTCGTAAGGGGCTGATTTGGATCCATATGTTTCATGCTATGGTTAGGTTTACCTTAATACTTTTGTTGTAGTTGCGGATGCTTGCAATAGAGGTTAATCATAAGTGGGATGCTTGTTCAAGTAAGAACAGCACCCAAGCACCGGTCCACCCACATATCAAATTATCAAAGTATCGAACGCGAATCATATGAACGTGATGAAAACTAGCTTGACGATATTCCCATGTGTCCTCGAGAGCACTTTTCCTATTATAAGAGTTTGTTCCGGCTTGTCCTTTGCTACAAAAGGATTGGGCCACCTTGCTGCACTTTATTTACTTTTGTTACTTGTTGCTCGTTACAATCTATCTTATCACAAAACTATCTGTTACCACTTATTTCAGTACTTGGAGAGAATACCTTGCTGAAAACCACTTATCATTTCCTTATGCTCCTCGTTGGGTTCGACACTCTTACTTATCGAAAGGACTACGATATCCCCTATACTTGTGGGTCATCACCCTTGCAGCCTCCCACGTCTGATCCACGGAGAGCATCTCCCTCCCGAGCTCCTCCATGTTGTGCTCCTTCCACCGAGCCCCGCGCCTCTCCTCTAGTTCGCTTGCCGTCGTCCCCGGTGATCAGTTCTGCCGGCGACCACCAGCAGGCCAGGCCGCCTCCCCTCCTTTCTCCCTTTTCCATCCTTCTCTCTTTCTCCGATCTCTCTCTGACCAGGAACTATGAAGGACCCCGACGCCATGGCCACGCTCGATCTGCTCCAAGGCGTGTCGCTCCGCCAAGTTCCTCGCCTGCGTCTTCCCGTTGAGCGCCAGGAATAACTGCAGCAAGCTCCGCCGCCGCGCCATCCTCAGGCACTCGAGCGCGAGCTCGCCGGCGCCCCATCTTCCTCCTCGTCGTATCCCTCGAGCAACCGATGATCAAGCTCCGCAACCCAGAGCCTCCCCGCGGCCTTGGGCGTCCACGCCGCTGGCGACAATAGCTGCAGCGTCGTCCCGCTCCTCTGCTTCGACAGCCAGGCGCCCGAGGCCACGCGTTCCTCCCCTCGCAAAAACACCTCGTCACCATACAGAGCTTCCTCGCGCTGTCGCCGCCCGGCAAGTAACCGGACTAGGACCCCTCGCACACCGGCCACCTCTCCGACAAGGCGCTCCTGCTGATGCCATTGCTCTTGGACCCCAAGTCTCTCGCCGCGCCAAGTTCCCTGCTCGCGCGCCAAGTTCCTGGTCGCCTCCGCCTGG
This sequence comes from Triticum dicoccoides, assembly GCF_002162155.2. Taxonomy (NCBI): domain Eukaryota; kingdom Viridiplantae; phylum Streptophyta; class Magnoliopsida; order Poales; family Poaceae; genus Triticum; species Triticum dicoccoides. The sequence goes on along the minus strand of NC_041390.1, from coordinate 419,791,141 downwards.
ATCCACTCATCCTTGCTTTGTCTTTGTCGCCGGGAGCCCCTCCATGTCCGCCCCGCCGTCTTCAGTGTCGCGCCCAAGTCCCACGTTGCCGGCAGCCGTTCCCGCCGTCCGTCGCCCTGAACCTGCTGCAGTTGTCTCTGTTCTTCAGTAACGAGAAGGAGCGGCTCGCTCGCCTCGCGTTGACCTCGTTCGGGCCACATCTTGCGCCACTTGGGCCTCCTCCTCTCTAGTTGGGCTTGGCCCATGTGTGAGCAGTCCCTCCAGCCCATCTGCTCTATTGTGGCCCCACCAGTTTTGGCCCGTTTCACATTTTTTCCATAGAACGAATTTTCTTTTTATCCAGGATTTAACTGTTTTGCAGAAAAACCCCTCAAGCAACATGCATTTAAGAACTCACCAACCATGCATCCAAATAAAACATGCCATATATGAAACATGAGTAGATTTTCATGTAATTTAATAATATCCAACTTTCAATCATGTTAAAAAAATGCTTAAATGTGCTGTTTAAACTAATTTGCATAAATATGTTGCTAAAATGATTTATTTCATAACTAAATAACCGTAGCTCCATTTTAAATAAACCTTATATGTATTTGGGGTAGAAAAATGCCTAATTTAACATGGTGGCATTACTTTGCATGTTTAACAACTCTAAAATATGGTTTAGGGCAGAACAATATCAAATCTAAAATATGCACATGGGGATTTTCCAGATTTATTGTTTGTTATATCCGGCCTCATTTAAACTTGCCTAGATAGGTAGTTTTCATATGCTTCACCTCTTGCCATGTTTAACAACATTTAATATTGTGGGGTACATAACCGAGAGAGAACTAAATAAGTCATGTGGTGTTTCTCAATATGCAACTCGTTGCATATTGAGCTCCACTTAATTTGTAGTGTTGTTTGTGCACTTTGCCATGCCATGCCTCATTAAGCCGGACATGCATCATACTTGGTTGTGCATCATGCCATGCTTATGTGATGGTTGTTTACTATGTTTTTTGCTTCTTTTCGGTGTTGCTTCTTCGGTTTAGTTCTGATAATGTCGCGTTTGTGAGGATTTGTTCGACTATGTCCGTTTGTCTTCTTCATGGACTCGTTCTTCTTCCTTGAGGGATCTCAGGCAAGATGACCATACCCTCGAAATCACTTCTATCTTTGCTTGCTAGTTGCTCGCTCTATTGCTATGCCGTGATCTCAGGCAAGATGATCATGCCTTCCATATTGCCATGTCAAGCCTCTAACCCACCTTGTCCTAGCAAATCGTTGTTTGGCTATGTTACCGCTTTGCTCAGCCCCTCTTATAGCGTTGCTAGTTGCAGGTGAAGATGGAGTTTGTTCCATGTTGGAACATGGATTTTGTTGGGATATCACTATTATATATTGTTTACTTTAATGCACCTATATACTTGGTAAAGGGTGGAAGGCTCGGCCTTATGCCTGGTGTTTTGTTCCACTCTTTCCACCCTAGTTTCCGTCATACCGGTGTTATGTTCCTTGATTTCATGTTCCTTACGTGGTTGGGTTATAATGGGAACCCCTTGACAGTTCGCCTTGAATAAAACTCCTCCAGCAAGGCCCAACCTTGGTTTTACATTTGCACTAACAACCTATCACCTTCCCTTGGGTTCTGCAGACTCAAGGGTCATCTCTATTTTAACCCCCCCGGGCCAGTGCTTCTCTAAGTGTTGGTCCAACCTGAGCGATGTCCGGCGCCCCCTGGGCAACCAGGGTCGATGCCAACCCGATGTTTGGCTCATCCGGTGTGCCCTGAGAACAAGATATGTGCAGCTCCTATCGGGATTTGTCGGCACATCCGGGCGACTTTGCTGGTCTTGTTTTACCATTGTCGAAATGTCTTGTAACCGGGATTCCGAGTCTGATCGGGTCGTCCTGGGAGAAGGAATATCCTTCGTTGACCATGAGAGCTTGTGATGGGCTAAGTTGGGACACCCCTGCAGGGTTTTGAACTTTCAAAAGCCGTGCCTGCGGTTATGGGCAGATGGGAATTTGTTAATGTCTGGTTGGAGAGAACTTGAAACTTAACTTAATTAAAATGCATCAACCGCGTGTGTAGCCGTGATGGTCTCTTTTCGGCGGAGTCCGGGGAGTGGACACGGTTCTTGTGTTATGCTTGAACGTAAGTAGTTTCAGGATCACTTCTTGATCACTTCTAGTTCACGACTGTGCATTGCTTCTCTTCTCGCTCCTATTTGCGTATGTTAGTCACCATATATGCTAGTGCTTGCTGCAGCTCCACCTCATTACCCCTAACCTGCCCATAAGCTTAAATAGTCTTGATCTCGCGGGTGTGAGATTGCTGAGTCCTCATGACTCACAGATTACTTCCAAAAACCAGATGCAGGTGCCGACGATGCCAGTGCAGGGGACGCGACCGAACTCAAGTGGGAGTTCGACGAGGATTCAGGACGTTATGATGTGTCTTTTCCGGATGACCAGTAGAGGAGCCCAGTTGGGCGATCAGGGATCTTTTGCATTAGGGGTTTTCTTTCTTTATTTGGTTCAGTAGTCGGACCTTGATTGTATTCTGGATGATGTAATGCTATATTTATGTATTGTGTGAAGTGGCGATTGTAAGCCAACTCTTTATCTCTTTCTTATTCAGTACATGCGATGTGTAAAGATTACCCCTCTCGCGACATGCCTACTATGCGGTTATGCCTCTAAGTCATGCTCCGACATGTGGGAGATATAGCCGCATCGTGGGTGTTACAACTAGATCAAGAGTTCGAGGGACGTCATCGAGCTGAATGTGTGCTGAACTTGGAGGTGCCGTACGTTCGGTACTTGATCGGTTGGATCACGAAGACGTTTGACTACATCAACTACGTTAACCTAACGCTTCCGCTTTTGGTCTATAGGGTATGTGGACACACTCTCCCCCTCTCGTTGCTATGCATCTCCTAGACAGATCTTGCGTGATCGTAGGAATTTTTTTGAAATTGCATGCTACGTTCCCCTTCAGTGGCATCCGAGCCAGCTCTATGCGTAGATGATATGCACGAGTAGAACACAAAGAGTTGTGGGCGATAATAGTCATACTTCTTACCACCAACGTATTATTTTGATTCGGCGGTATTGTTAGATGAAGCGGTCCGGACCAACCTTAGATGACCACATTCATGAGACCGGTTCCACCGACAGACATGCAACTTCTTTTGCATAAAGGTGGCTGGCGGGTGTCTGTTTCTCCAACTTGAGTTGAATCGAGTTTGACTATGACCGGTCCTTGTTGAAGGTTAAAACAACACACTGGACGAAAAGTCATGGTGGTTTTGATGCGTAGGTAAGAACGGTGAGGATGTCCTGGATTAGGGGGTCTCCGGGCGTTCGGGCCATGTGACATGGGCCAGACTAATGGGCCGTGAAGATACAAGATAGAAGGCCTTCCCCCATGTCCAGATGGGACTCTCCTTTGCGTGGATGGCAAGCTTGGCGTCCGGATGTGTAGTTTCCTTTCTCTGTAAACCGACTATGTACAACCCTAGGCCCCTCCGGTGTCTATATAAACCAAAGGGTTTAGTCTCTAGAGGCTAAGACAAATCATACAAGCTAGACATCTAGGGTTTAGCCATTACGATCTCGAGGTAGACCGACTCTTGTAACCCTTATACTCATCAAAGTCAATCAAGAAGGAAGTAAGGTATTACCTGCATTAAGAGGGTCTGAACCTGGGTAAACATCGTGTCCCCTACCTCCTGTTACCTTCGGTTCTCAGACGCACAGTTCGGGAACCCCTACCTGAGATCGGCCGGTTTGGACACCGACATTGGGGCTTTCATTGAGAGTTCCACTGTGTCATCTATGGAAGGCTCGATGGCTCATTCGATCATCTACAACGATGCCGTTTCTGGGGAAGCTTTCCTCCCCGGCCAAATTTTTATACTTGCTGGCTTCGTTCTGCGTGCCAACTCGATTGGCCACCTCAAACAGATTGACAACTACTCCCCTGGTCATTAGATCAGTTTCGGGAACCTAAATTATGTCATTGATATCCGAGGAGACTTGATCTTCGAAGGGTTCACGACCCCGACCACTACTCTGGCCTCAGATTCGGAGCAAACCACCAAATATGGGAGTTTGGAGCCCACCGGACTCTCCGCTGCAAACCACACTATCGAGGATTCGGAGGCGATTATGTCCGTGACAAGCTCGGAATCAGACCGGGTTCCCCCTATCCTTGAAAGGCCAGACTCGCCCCTGGACTCCAGATCTGTACTCTCGAAGTCCATGCCAAGCAGGCACGGCCAGGAGGTTTTCACCCTGGCCAGCCGCGCGGACTCTCGCTTCCCCGTCCAAACCTCACTCTTAAACGAGACTCTGGACTTAATGCGATCCCTCGCCATCGTAGAGGAATCACTTCCAAATTACTCCCAGCCCGGACTAGTGGCTGAGAGCAGGGAATTTCACGTCCCACCCACCACCCACTTCATAGCCACTGTCAAAGATTTAACCAACATGCTGGACTACGCCTCTGAAGACATCGACGTCATGGAAGACGATGCCGGAGACGAACAAGGCCAAGACCCACCGATCACCGGACGTTGGATGGCCACCTCCACATATGACGTGTATATGGTGGACACACCCAAAGAGGATGATGACGACGGCAGGAAGGATCCGGTTGAGGACAAGCCCGCTGAGGCACCTCCAAAGCGTTGACGTCAGCGGCGCCGCTCAAAATTGCGTCATGAAGAAGACAGCAATACCGGCACCGAAGACAATAACACTCCGGAGAACACCGAAAACCCTGAAGCCCTTGTCGAGCCAACATCCGGACATGATGATTGGGAGGATGGGCAAGTTAACCCTGATGATCCAGTCGGGAACAAGGACTCGGAGGATAGTAACTATCTACCAATCTCCGAGGATGATGTGAGCCTCGGTGTCGAAGACTTCATCTTGCCAGAGGAACCACTTGAGCAAGAGCGCTTTAAGCGCCAGCTAATCGCCACTGTGAGAAGCCTAAAAAGAAGCAGCAACAGCTCCAAGCAGAATAGGATACACTCAACGACAGGTGGACCCAGGTCCTGGTTGCCGAAGAGTATGGCCTTCAACGACTAGCAAGGATTTATCCGAAGCGTCGGCTACTACCACAATTCGACGACGAGGGCGTCGAGCCCATACCGTCAAGACATAACCGTGCTGATGAACCAGACCGGCCACCGCGTTGACAAGATAAAGCGGCCACCTATGCCGAACATCAACCTGCACCACCTCATCGTAGAGGTAGAGAGACAGCAGCTCTAGGATACACCTACGACCTATGGCAGGACCTGGACAATAGAGCAGGCCAAGCCAGATCAATCTATGGATCAAGGGGGCATGCCCCAATGCGAGAAGACGACCATCAAGCCTGGCGTGACAAACAGAACCTCACCCGGGCCAAAAACCGCATACAGACTTTGTCTGAACTACGTCGCGATGTCGCCCGATACAAAGGCGCCGCACACCCCTTATGCTTCACCGATGAGGTTATGGAGCACCAGTTCCTAGGAGGGTTTAAACCCTTGAACATTGAATCATACGATGGTATGACGGATCCCACAGTATGGATCGAAGATTTTCTTCTCCACATTCACATGGCTCGCGGTGACGATCTCCATGCCATCAAGTACCTCCCCCTAAAACTCAAGGGACCAGCACGACACTGGTTAAACAGCCTCCCAGAAAACTCCATTGGTAGCTAGGAAGATTTGGAAGACGCCTTTAGAGACAACTTCCAAGGCACCTATGTTCGGCGTCCAGATGCCGATGACCCGAGTCACATAGTCCAACAACCCCGAGAGTCAACCTGGAAACTCTGGACCAGGTTCTTAATTAAAAAGAACCAAATTGTCGATTGTCCAGACGCCAAAGCCCTCATGGCCTTTAAACAAAGTGTCCTAGACGAGTGGCTTGCCCGACACCTCGGCCAAGAAAAACCGAAGTCCATGGCAGCTCTCACTGCACTTATGACCTGCTTTTGCGTGGGAGAAGATAGCTGGCTAGCTCGTAGAAGCAACAACACCAGCGACCCCGTCACCTCCGAAGCCAGAGATGGCAATGGCAAGCCACGATGCAATAAACACAAGCATCGAAGCAACAATGAAGAGACTAAAGATATGGAGGTCAACGCCGGATTCCGTGGCTCTAAAGCCGGTCAGCGAAAGAAGCCATTCAAAGGAAACAAAGATGGTCCATCCAGTTTGGACAGAATACTTGATCGGCCTTGCCAGATCCATGGCACCCCTGACAAGCCTGCCAATCATACCAACAGAAATGGTTGGGTCTTTAAACAGGCCGGTAAGCTAAACACCGAACATAAAGGGAAGGGTCCGCCCATCGAGGACGACAATGAAGAGCCTCACCCAAAAAACACGGGGGGGGGGGGCAAAAGAAATTCCCCCTGAGGTAAAAACAGTGAACATGATCTATGTCACTCATATCCCCAAGAGAGAGTGCAAGCGCGCACTAAGGGACGTTTATGCCATAGAGCCAGTTGCCCCAAAATTTAACCCATGGCCAGCCTGTCCGATCACTTTTGAACGCAGAGACCATCCGACCAGTATCCGTCATGGAGGTTCGATAGCATTGGTCCTCAATCCAATTATCGACGGATTCCATCTCACACGCGTCCTTATGGACGGCGGTAGCAGTCTCAACTTGCTTTACCAGGACACTGTCCGCAAAATGGGCATTGATCCATCAAGAATCAAGCCCACCAAAACCACCTTCAAAGGAGTGATACCCGGCGTAGAGGCCTGCTGCACAGGGTCCATAACGCTGGAGGTAGTATTCGGTTCATCAGATAATTTTCGAAGCGAAGACTTGATCTTTGACATCATCCCTTTCCGCAGCGGCTATCACGCACTACTCAGACGGACCGCGTTTGCCCATTTCAATGCAGTCCCACACTATGCTTATCTAAAGCTCAAGATGACCGGACCACGTGGTGTCATAACAGTCAATGGAAACATGGAGCGCTCCCTCCGCACTGAGGAGCATACCGCGGCCCTCGCAGCTGAAGTACATGGTGGCCTTATCAAGCCGAATACTACATCAGCAGTCAAGCCCCCTGACACTGTCATACGAGTCCGGTCTAACCTGTATAATGGCAGTCTGGCTCATCCAGAGCTAGATTAACAATTCGGCCTCCGTCCAAGCCCCGAATTGATAGCAGCATACGCACCGCGCCTACATAACTACGCACTAAAGATACCATGGGCAAGGATGGAGGCACACCACAACTAAAGTCCACAAATACGTCTCGACCCTATCCGGACCCTCACATTCTTCCTTTTTTCCTCTTATTTTTCGTTTTCGGGTTCTTTACAACCCACACCACTTTTCGATGGTACCAAGGGCCCTTTCCTAGGCCCCTAATGTATACTCGATCGTTGATCCTCTCAAAGGATCATACACCAAGGCGAAAAGCAGCACAGACGTGTGGCAGAATGTCCAAAGGATCTTCAAGATCATCTTTTCCCTTTTAGGACCTGTATGCAACTTTCCCTTGTTCTCAAATTCTAGGCATGTAAAATAGCCTCGATAATCATGGCATTCACTGTAAAAATACATTTTGATGTATCAGTCAGACTATAATGGAAATAGTTTCGCCCAATGATACGTCTCCAATGTATCTATAATTTTTGATTGCTCCATGCTATATTATCTACTATTTTGGGCAATATTGGGCTTTATTATCAACTTTTATATTATTTTTGGGACTAACCTATTAACTGGAGGCCCAACCCAGATTTGCTGTTTTATGCCTATTTCAGTGTTTTGAAGAAAAGGAAAATCAGACGGAGTCGAAACGGAATGAAATCAACTGGAGAAGTTATTTTTGGAAGGAACAACACCTGATGGACTTGGACCCCACGTCAGAAGATACGGGAGCTTCCCACGAGGGTGGGGGCGCGCCCACCCCCCTAGGGCGCGCCCCTGCCTCGTGGGGCCCTCGTGCTCCCCTAACGTGCTTCTTCCGCCAATATAACTCCATATACCCTAAAACTTCTAGAAGGCACAATAGATCGGGAGTTCCGCCGCCAGAAGCCTCTGTAGCCACCAAAAACCAATCTAGACCCGTTCTGGCACCCTGCCGGAGGGGGCAATCCTTCTCCGGCGACCATCTTCATCATCCCGGTGCTCTCCATGACGAGGAGGGAGTAGTTCTCCCTCGGGGCTAAGGGTATGTACCAGTAGCTATGTGTTTGATCTCTCTCTCTCTCTCTCTCTCTCTCTCTCTCTCTCTCATGTTCTTGATTTGGCACGATCTTGATGTATCGCGAGCTTTGCTATTATAGTTGGATCTTATGTTTCTCCTCCCCCTCTTCTCTCTTGTAATGAATTGAGTTTCCCCTTTGAAGTAATCTTATCGGATTGAGTCTTTAAAGATTTGAGAACACTTGATGTATGTCTTGCCGTGGATATCTGTGGTGACAATGGGATACTGTGTGCCACTTGATGTATGTTAAGGTGACCAACTTGCGGGTTCATGAACCTATGCATAGGGGTTGGCACACGTTTTCGTCGTGATTCTTCGGTAGATCTTTGGGGCACTCTTTGAGGTCCTTTGTGTTGGTTGAATAGATGAATCTGAGATTGTGTGATTCATATCGTATAATCATACCCACGGATACTTGAGGTAACATTGGAGTATCTAGGTGACATTAGGGTTTTGGTTGATTTGTGTCTTAAGGTGTTATTCTAGTACAAACTCTAGGGCTGTTTGTGACACTTATAGGAATAGCCCAATGGATTGATTGGAAAGAGTAACTTTGAGGTGGTTTCGTACCCTAACATAATCTCTTCGCTCATTCTCCGCTATTAGTGACTTTGGAGTGACTCTTTGTTGCATGTTGAGGATACTTATGTGATCCAGTTATGTTAGTATTGTTGAGGGAACTTACACTAGCAAAAGTATGAACCCTAGGCCTTGTTTACCATCATTGCAATACCGTTTACGCTCACTTTTATCACTTGCTACCTTGCTGTTTTTATAATTTCAGACTACAAAAACTATTATCTACTATCCATATTGCACTTGTATCACCATCTCTTCGCCGAACTAGTGCACCTATACAATTTACCATTGTATTGGGTGTGTTGGGGACACAAGAGACTCTTAGTTATTTGGTTGCAGGGTTGCTTGAGAGAGACCATCTTTATCCTACGCCTCCTACGGATTGATAAACCTTAGGTCATCCACTTGAGGGAAATTTGCTACTGTCCTACAAACCTCTGCACTTGGAGGCCCAACAACGTCTACAAGAAGAAGGTTGTGTAGTAGACATCAAGCTCTTTCTGGCGCCGTTGCCGGGGAGGTGAGTGCTTGAAGGTATATCTTTAGATCTTGCAATCGAGTCTTCTAGTTTCTTGTTTTATCACTAGTTTAGTTTATAAAAGAAAACTACAAAAAATGGAATTGAGTTTGTCTCATATGCTTCACCTTTTTAATATCTTTTGTGAGTATGATGGGAAGGATAATTGTGCTCAAGTGCTAGAAGAAGAAATCTCTAAAATGTTTGGCACTAAATATTTGAATGATGAGCATGATTGCAATGTTGTTAGTATGAATTCCTTGAATATCTTTGATGGTAATGATATGCAAAGCCACAAGCTTGGGGAAGCTATGTTTGATGAAAATGATATTTTTTTGTCCCCCAAGTTTTGATGAGCAAATTTATTATGATGAAAGCATGCCTCCTATTTATGATGATTATATCGATGAAAGTGGATTTGGAGAGGTCATGACTTTATTTTGTGATGAATCCACTATTTCGGAAGAGGTTCCAATTGATTATGAGAACAAAGTTGCTATCTATGATGATTATTGTGATGACTTGTATGCTATGAAGAATAATGATATCCATGAAACTTGTCACCATGATTTTAGTTTTCAATTGGATTATGCCTCACATGATAATTATTTTGTTGAGTTTGCTCCCACTATTATTCATGAGAAGAAATTTGCTTATGTGGAGAGTAATAAAAATGCTATGCTTGTAGATCATGAAAAGAATGCTTTATGTTATGGTTATATTGTTGAATTCATTCATGATGCTACTGAAAATTATTATGAGGGAGGAACATATGCTTTTAGGAATTGCAATAATATCAAGTTTCCTCTCTATGTGCTTAAAGTTTTGAAGTTATGCTTGTTTTACCTTCCTATGCTAGTTGAAAATTTTTCCCACAAGTTGTTTGCTCACAAAATGCCTATGCATAGGAAGCATGTTAGACTTAAATGTACTAGTCATATTCTTCATGATGCTCTCTTTATGTTTCAATTCTTATCCTTTATGTGAGCATCATTGAAATCATCATGCCTAGCTAGGGGCATTAAACGATAGCGCTTGTTGGGAGGCAACCCAATATTATTTTTGTTCCTTGATTTTTGCTCCTGTTTAGTAATAAATAATTCATCTAGCCTCTGCTTATATGTGGTTTTATGCTTTTAATTAGTGTTTGTGCCAAGTAGAACCTTTGGGAAGACTTGGGGAAAGTCTTGTTGATCATGCTGTCAAAAACAGAAACTTTAGCGCTCACGAGAACTGCTTCCATTTTTATTTGCAGAGTGCTATTTAGTTAATTCTTTTTGCAGATGATTAATAGATAAATGCCTAGCAATTTATTTGAGAATTTTATAAGTTACATAAGTATACGTTTGATCCATATTACTACAGACTGTTCTGTTTTTGACAGATTCTGTTTTTCGTGTGTTGTTTGCTTATGTTGATGAATCTATGGCTAGTAAAATAGTTTATAAACCATATAGAAGTTGGAATACAGTAGGTTTAACAACAATATAAATAAAGAATGAGTTCATTACAGTACCTTGAAGTGGTGATTTATTTTCTTATACTAACGGAGCTTACGAGTTTTCTGTTAAGTTTTGTGTTGTGAAGTTTTCAAGTTTTGGGTAAGGATTTGATGGACTATGGAATAAGGAGTGGCAAGAGACTAAGCTTGGGGATGACCAAGGCACCCCAAGGTAATATTCAAGTACAACCAAGAGCCTAAGCTTGGGGATGCCCCGGAAGGCATCCCCTCCTTCGTCTTCGTTCATCGGTAACTTTACTTGGAGCTATATTTTTATTCGCCACATGATATGTGTTTTGCTTGGAGCATCAATTTATTTTGTTATAATTTGCTTGATGTTATTTAGAACAATGTTCTGCATCTTTTATTTCAATAAAAGTGGCATTGATAGCCCTTACTATGCCTATGTTACAAGTCCACATGTTGCTGTTTGAAAACAGAAAGTTTACCACTGTTGCAATAATTCCCTAGAAAATTCAGAATGTGATTAAATATTGAAATTTTTTGCATATTAAGATCTGATAAATTTACTACAGTGGGAATTTTCTTTAATAATTTTTGGAGCTAGGGAAGTATGGATGTTGCTGCATTCTTTACAGACTATCCTGTTTAGGCAGATTGCTGTTATGTTTGCATTGTTTGCATATGTTTGCTTCTTTAATGATTCTATTTGAGGATAGGACTATTAAATATGCAGAGGCATTTAGTATGCAATGTTGAATAATAATTTCAGTGATTTGCTACAGTAGAGTATGATAAGGTTTTTGCAATGGTTTATACTAACTTATCTCACGAGTCCTTGTTGAGTTTTGTGTGGATGAAGCTTTTGAGATTTAGGGAGACCATGATATGAGAGGAATTAAGGAGACACAAAAGCTCAAGCTTGGGGATGCCCAAGGCACCCTAAGATAATATTTCCAGAAGTATCAAGCATCTAAGCTTGGGGATGCCCCGGTTGGCATCCCACCTTTCTTCTCCAACAAATATCGGTTAGTATCGGTTGATCCTAAGTTTTTGCTTCTTCACATGATGTTTGCTATCCTTAGATGTCATTTTATTTTGCTTTGCTTGCTGTTTGAATAGAGTACCAAGATCTGAAATTATTAAATATTAGAGAGTCTTCACATAGTTGCATAATTATTCGACTACTCATTGATCTTCACTTATATCTTTTGGAGTAGTTTGTCGATGATCTAGTGCTTCACTTATATCTTTTAGAGCATGGTGGTAGTTTTATTTTGAAGAAATAGATGAACTCTCATGCTTCACTTAGATTATTTTGAGAGTCTTAAATAGCATGGTAATTTGCTTAAAATCCTAATATGCTAGGTATTCAAGAATAATAAAATTCTCTTATGAGTGTGTTGAATACTATGAGAAGTTTGATACTTGATAATTGTTTTGAGATATGGAGATGGTGATATTAGAGTCATGCTAGTTGATTGGTTATGAATTTGAGAAATACTTGTGTTAAAGTTTGTGATTCTCGTAGCATGCACGTATGGTGAACCGTTATGTGACGAAGTCGGAGCATGCTTTATTTATTGATTCTCTTCCTTATGAGTGGCGGTCGGGGACGAGTGATGGTCTTTTCCTACCAATCTATCCCCCTAGGATCATGCGCGTAGTACTTTGTTTCGATAACTAATAGATTTTTGCAATAAGTATGTGAGTTCTTTATGACTAATGTTGAGTCCATGGATTATACGCACTCTCACCCTTCCACCATTGCTAGCCTCTCTAGTACCGCGCAACTTTCACCGGTACCATAAACCCACCATATACCTTCCTCAAAACAGCTGTGACGCCCGGGTAATTAAGCTACAGTAATTCCCTGTTAATCATGCCACGACACCTCGATTACTGTTGTTAAACTCGCGTTGATTCAAAACCCTTTCGAAATTAAAATTTAAAAATAAAGTCAAGCGGTAAAAGTTTTCGAACATCAAAACAAAAATGTTCGGTTTGCGCCGAATATTACATAGGTAATTATAGTAAAGAAAACACTTGTTTATAAAATACTAAAATGCTCTAAAATAAAGAAAGCAGTAAAAGAAAATAAATAAAAGGATAAAAGGAGAACACCCCCTCCCTCGCTGGGCCACGGCCCAGATGGCCTTGGGACCAACCAGGCCGGCCCAGCCGCCGCCTCCTTATTCCCCCACCCCTGGAACCCTAACCCACGAACCCCCACTTCCCCCCACGACCCCCTCGCCCCTCCTCTGCCTCCCCCATCTGGATCGGGGGGAATCAGCGCCGCCGCCCGACCCCGCCGGTGCTCCCCGTCGCCATCGCCAACCTGATCCCCGTTGGCGCTGCCCGCCGCCTCACCGCCTCGCCTCCTCCCCGATGCGCCCCAGCGCTCCCTGCCCCGATCCCGTCGCCCCCGACCTGAGCGCCGTCGTCGAGCGTCGCCCCGACGTCGTGCTCCTCCGTACCCTCGCCTCGCCATCCACCCCGAGCCCACTGCCCTCCTCGACCGGCACCATGTGAGCCGCCGCCTCCCCAACCTCTCTCTGTTTCGCTTGTCCATGACCGTGCTCGTCGCGCACCAGGACCACCCCACACCCTTGCGACTCCGCTCGACGGGTTGCGCCCGCTGCAGCACCACGCCGAACCATGCCGCCTGTTGTGCGTGCCTGCGCGCGCCCCCCACTGCCCTGTGGCCGCGCTCCCGCCCACTTGCTGCCCCCTTCCACTCGCACGCGCACACCCCGCCGCGGCCGCGGCCGCCTCCCTCTGTCGCCGACAACGCGCCCTCCACCGTGGCCCTCCGCTCTCGCGCTGGAGCTCGCGACCGCTGTCACTGTGGCAGTTGTGCTCCTCAAGCCCCCTCGTTGCGCTGCTGCAAGGCTCCCCTGCTGATCATCCCCCATGTTGCCCGAGTCTCTGACCGCCGGAGCTCGCCTGGCGTCCCAGCTCCGTAGCCGGACCGCACGCGCGCCCGGGTCCAGGTGACCTGGCGCCCGCGCCCGTAACCACTAACACAGCGCCCGCGAGCCCCTGGGCCTTTGACATGTGGGGCCCACGCCCCAGAACTTTATTAAAAAAAGAATTAAAAATAAATAAATAAATAAATAATTACATTAATTAATTAATCAATAAGTGAATTAATTAAGTTAATTAATCATGTTTAATTAATCTAATTAACTAGTTAGTTTAATTAAATAGTACTTAGTTTAACTAAGACCTAATTAACCTAAACAGAGTATGACAGGTGGGTCCCACTGGACCCACATGTCAGTTTGACCCAGTCAACTCTGTTGACTGCTGACGTCAGCATGACATCATGCTGATGTCATTAATTCATTTTTGAATTAATTTAAATAATTAATTAAATACCAGAAATTAATAAAATCTTTAGAAAATCATATCTTTTAATCCATAACTCGGATTAAAATACTTTCTACATGAAAGTTGCTCAGAACGACGAGACGAATCCGGAAACGCAGCCCGTTCGCCCGCCACGCATCCCTAGCATAGCGAACACGCAACTTTCCCCCTCTGTTTCATCTGTCCGAAAACGCGAAACACCGGGGATACTTTCCCGGATGTTTCCCCCCTTCACCGGTATCACCTCATATCGCGATAGGGCACCCCTAGCCCGATACTTGTCATGTCATGCATCGCTATGCATCTGTTTGCTTAAATATTTATTGTTTCTCCTCCTCTTCTCTGGCTAAACACCGAGACCGACGCCGCTGCTACCCAGTACGACTACGGTGTTGACGACCCCTCTCTCTTGCCAGAGCAACCAGGCAAGCCCCCCCTTTGATCACCAGATATCGCCTACTCTTTTCTCTATACTGCTTGCATTAGAGTAGTGTAGCATGTTACTGCTTTCCGTTATTCCTATCCTGATGCATAGCCTGTCCTTGCTACTATTGTTGTTACCATTACCTGCTATCATACTGCTTAGTATAGGATGCTAGTGTTCCATCAGTGGCCCTACACTCTTGTCCATCTGCCATGCTATACCACTGGGCCGTGATCACTTCGGGAGGTGATCACGGGCATATACAATATACTTTACACAGTTACATTACCTGTGATACTGTTCGGAGATGGGGGCTGAAGGGGCAGGTGGCTCCATCCCGGTAGAGGTGGGCCTGGGTTCCCGACGGCCCCCGACGGTTACTTTGAGGCGGAGCGACAGGGCAGGTTGAGACCACCTAGGAGAGAGGTGGGCCTGGCCCTGGTCGACGTTCGCGGATACTTAACACATTTAACGAGATCTTGGTATTTGATCCGAGTCTGGCTATTGGCCTATACACACTAACCATCTACGCGGGGACAGTTATGGGCACTCGACGTCGTGGTATCAGCCGAAGCACTTCGTGACGCCAGCGACTGAGCAGCGCGCGCCGGGTTGGACCGCGTAACGTGACTTCCTTTGTAATGGAGGTTGCTAGGTCTGCTCTCCGGCCACGTACGCAACGTGCAGGTGTGCTATGGGCGATGGGCCCAGACCCCTGTGCGCTTAGGTTTAGACCGGCGTGCTAGCCTCTCTGTTGTGCCTAGGTAGGGCTGCGACGTGTTGATCTTCCGAGGCCGGGCATGACCCAGGAAAGTGTGTCCGGCCAAATGGGATCGAGCGTGTTGGGTTATGTGGTGCACCCCTGCAGGGAAGTTAATCTATTCGAATAGCCGTGATCTTCAGTAACAGGACGACTTGGAGTTGTACCTTGGCCTTATGACAACTAGAACCGGATACTTAATAAAACACACCCTTCCAACTGCCAGATACAACCGGTGATCGCTCTCTCACAGGGCGACGAGGGGAGGACGATCAATTAGGGTTATGCTATGCGATGCTACTTGGAGGACTTCAGTCTACTCTCTTCTACATGCTGCAAGATGGAGGTGGCCAGAAGCGTAGTCTTCGACAGGATTAACTATCCCCCTCTTATTCTGGCTTTCTGCAGTTTAGTCCACCGATATGGCCCTTTACACATTTACCCATGCATATGTAGTGTAGCCCCTTGCTTGCGAGTACTTTGGATGAGTACTCACGGTTGCTTTCTCCTTCCTTTCCCTCTATCCCTTCTACCTAGTTGTCGCAACCAGATGTTGGAGCCCAGGAGCCAGACGCCACCTTCGACGACGACTCCTACTACACCGGAGGTGCCTATTACTACGTGATGCCCGCTGACGACGACCAGGAGTAGTTAGGAGGATCCCAGGCAGGAGGCCTGCGCCTCTTTCGATCTGTATCCCAGTTTGTGCTAGCCTTCTTAAGGCAAATTTGTTTATCTCATGTCTGTACTCAAATATTGTTGCTTCCGCTGACTCGTCTATGATCGAGCTCTTGTATTCGAGCCTTCGAGGCCCCTAGCTTGTAATATGATGCTTGTATGACTTATTTTATTTGTAGAGTTGTGTTGTGATATCTTCCCGTGAGTCCTTGATCTTGATCGTACACATTTGTGTGCATGATTAGTGTACGGTCAAATCGGGGGCGTCACAAGTTGGTATCAGAGCCGACTGCCTGTAGGAATCCCCCTTCCACACTCCTTGGCCGAAGTTGAGTCTAGACATTTCAAAAACTTTTACTAACATGGTTGTGTGCCTTACGGGCCCATGTCGTCATCTGGGTGGTATTAGGATCTTTTACTCCTCGATCCTTACTCTGGGACTCTGAACTCTCTTCTATTCGGGTTAAATGAATTTTGTTAAATCTAACATTAGGATCTCGTTATCACTTTCACCCGGAGAGCCCCTTATTACCAATGACCGTCTGCTGTACGTGAAGACCCTGAAGATACTCTCCGTTGTTAACCCGAGAACTTGTGTTCATCGCGTTTGCAATTCCCCTTTCACCGTCAACCCTTATGGATAACTACTTGCAGTTATTATTCTTACATCCATCCCCAGTTGGTCTTGTTATTACAAGATACCTCGAAATACTTGACGTTGTTTCGATAATCCTTTGAGCTTACTGCCTTGCTGTTCTTTGTCACCTGAATACCCCTATGGATAATTCTCGCACTTATCGAGTATCCGCTCACCCCCCAGTTGTTCATGTGTTTCACAATGGTCTTCTAAATACTATTCGATCCTCCAAGAATCCTTAGTAGCTTATTGCTCTGCAATACTTGTCTGCTTGCATTATGGATGCTTTCCATATGTCTGGCAATATTCGTTAGTATCCTTAGACATCGTAAATTTTGATCCTATTGATTTAACATGAGTGCGAATGCATGCTATTATCAGTTGATCCTTTTAAATTATCTTTCTGGCTTAGACGTCATTTTCGAACATGAGCTTATTCTCGACCAATTTGTTGCCGCCAATTGTACCCTTAGGTCTATTGAACTTATCCACCCTTGATCAGAGCGTCTGCTTCTGATCCTTCTATTTGGGAATCATAATTTCTTTGTTAACTAAGCATCAAATCATTCAGGTGTTCTATAATCTAATGCCCTTGCACCCTTTCTTCAACTGATTGTGTGCCGATGCTCACATCAACTCCGCTATGGACCGTCAGATCCTTTATTGGATTATTATTCGATAGTGTCCTCCTTATTCAATAACCTTGTGAGCCTTTCCTCGGATACATAATGCTTTTGGTGAATTGTATCCTATATTTTTCTCAACCATGCTCTGTTTTCGAGCTGGTGGTATTTACGATTGAAGCTTGTGGTATATGATCCCACGATACCCTGACGGGTTGCACCTATGCCTTTCTTAATCTGTGTTAAGCCGAAAGTTTTCACGGGTCATACTCTGGTAAATCACCAGGTAGGTTTTGACACTGAAATCATTTTTAACTAGAGCTGTGAATGAAAGGTTATGCAATGAAGAAGTGGGAGTCGACCTTGAACCTTGCGTTCATGCCCATGGACACGATGTAGATCTTATCATTAAAGCTTCTCTTAATTAATTATTCCTTTGGTATAAGTTCATCTTATATCTGGGATCTGGCCTTTTTCAATCGTGGTTCCGACCATGTTCTCCTTTAAATACCATTTCTCGTGCAAGTTTAAGCACTTGTTTTCTGCGGAGTAATACCCCAGACCAACCTCTACTTTGATTTGTCGTCGAGTATTACCCCCCTGGTATCTCAAGATTATCACGGAACTGCATAACCTCTTATGAGTTCTTCATCAAGTGCTACATTCTCATTGATTCCAATTTTTCATGGGCTCTGAGTAATTTAACACTCAAAGACATCGATAACTGAATCAAGTCCACACTGCGATTCAACAACTCTTATTAATCTTCAATGCATACGAGTTTGTACTCGATCATGTCATTCCCAGCTGATTGACCACATCATCATCGTCAGGCTGACTGCTTGACCATTCTACCTATGTCCTTCATCCTCGGGACACAATCCCGACAGTGATGTAAGCTTACATCGAACTTTCACCATCATATTGCTTGTCTTGAGAGACAACTCTGAATTCTGAGATGGCATCTTATCTATGGTTATAATAACCTTTTGCTTCACCATTCCCTTGGCTTGATGTCATCGCCGAGCGATTGCATCCTCATGGAGCCTCTCGACAAAATTTGTTGTGATCATCATCAACATTTTAACTCCTTCCAGGATACCAATCAAATTCATGATGAGAAATACCATCCTTTCCCTTGATGATTTGTATTATCATCGACCACTTATTGACTTTTGTTCAACACAAACTTGTTCATGTTTTGTGTTATACCTTGAGTTCCTTGATATCCAGCACTTGTTCTTAATTACCTTGGAGTATTACCATCTTTTATGTCAAGAATGTCGTGAGGATTACTCCACCTCTTAAGAATTCTTGGTACAGTGATACTTCTCACCATCACCATTCTTTCTTGGTCCCCGTGTTGTTTCTAACCGAAATATCGACAAATGGTCTATGATGTGTAAATTCTAAACTTCTAGCAACCCTATCGCTTTGAAGTTATTGGTATATAGTTTCATTCTATGTCTATGGCTTAATGAATCATCATTCGAACATTGATCGTGCTACTTAGCCCATATTTCAGGTGCACATTTCAACCAATGTTTAACTGTGTATGTTTTCCTCGAGCATACATCATTAAGTCATTTGATCTAGCTATTGTTATCTCCTTGTTCACATAGTTGTGGAAATCCATCTTTTGGGAATCTCAATGGATTGTCGCTGAGTCAATCAGTCACCTCCTCACCTCTCCTTGAATTAATGACGAACCCTTGTTCGGAACTCGCTTCCATAGTTCATCTCCCGAGAATCTTCGATGTCATCTTGACAATTTGTGTTGCACCTTTCTTCTCAGGCCTCCTGAGTCTGAGTTATCCTGACACCAATCAGATCTGAACCTCGGTCAGATATGATGGTTGAAACATATTTCTGAGAGTTATAACATTGGTCTATATATGACCCCGTAAGGTGATGTCATGCCTAACACACCTGGCCGGAGGACCTATTGTTATAAGTTTCCTTTTTAGCAAGGCTAGCCATTCTTCCATGAGGAAGTTGTAAGACTTAATCCATAAGTTGTTCCTGATGGATCCTTTGTGTATCCAAAGTCTGACCTTTGCTTGAAGACCATGTCAATACTATCTCGAAGCATGTCACTGGTACTCCGATTTTCAATAAAAACATTTGAAGCACGATGCTAAATTTTCTTTAGCAATTATCCAAACGTCATTGTATGGGTAATGTCATGAAGTTTCTCTCCCCTTACCTAAAGGGTTTTCTACCTTATATCATGTCATGGATATCATGCCCTATTTTTCCATGGGAAGGTATACCCCTGAAGTATGTGTTTAAACACATTTTCCTTTCCATTGTTTTGTTTAACCTTTCTGGTGATCTATATGATCTAAGCATTAAAATTCTCCTGCTTATGTTAACATCTCGGTGTACAACTCTATCATGAGACCCTGTTTCTACTGTTGATGACTTTCCGGTAACCGCCGATGGATGAGAACTTTGCCTATTGGTCCGCCTCGTTCAACGAGCAGGAAAATGGTTCTCTTCGTCCCTCGCCCTTGGTACCGACGTTGTTGCCGACATAATCAACAGGCTACCCTCTGACATGCTATGCTCTGACATGCCTTGCTTGCATGATCGTGCAAGACGTCACCCCTCTTCCTACTATTAACCCACAAGGTGGGCCCATAACCCACAGTTCCACAGGATCGAAACCTGACTCTCATGAACATCCCTGCTTCAAAGTTATCCCTTATGCTTGGCTTCGTAGGTAATTCGCGAGCCACCTTCCTACTGCTCTATCTGGTATCAGTCGCAATGCTTACTCTCGCCGCTCTGAACTCCTTTCTCACTCTGGTTTAGCCTTTGAGAAGCTATCTATCCGCTTGGACCCTCTCATTGTACCTTCGTATCATACTCTCGCTGTATTTTATATGTTCAACTCGAGAGATAATCTTATGCTCATTCATGGTTAACCCCAGATTGATTCCCTCATAAGCATGCTGTCGTATCCGAGCTGCCCCTTACCTATTCGTAAGTACGTTGGAGTTCCCGAAGAAAGGACGCCGACTTCATCATGATGACCTGGAGAAGATCAACTTAATGGATCGACCTCCTCGAGAAGAGTAACCAAGACCAACAAGAGCCGTTAGAATTTCGTAACCTAATCCCTTCCCCGTACCTCACATCTTAAATCTCGGGACGAGATTTCTTGTAGTGGAGGAGAATTGTGACGCCCGGGTAATTAAGCTACAGTAATTCCCTGTTAATCATGCCACGACACCTCGATTACTGTTGTTAAACTCGCGTTGATTCAAAACCCTTTCGAAATTAAAATTTAAAAATAAAGTCAAGCGGTAAAAGTTTTCGAACATCAAAACAAAAATGTTCGGTTTGCGCCGAATATTACATAGGTAATTATAGTAAAGAAAACACTTGTTTATAAAATACTAAAATGCTCTAAAATAAAGAAAGCAGTAAAAGAAAATAAATAAAAGGATAAAAGGAGAACACCCCCCTCCCTCGCTGGGCCACGGCCCAGATGGCCTTGGGACCAACCAGGCCGGCCCAGCCGCCGCCTCCTTATTCCCCCACCCCTGGAACCCTAACCCACGAACCCCCACTTCCCCCCACGACCCCCTCGCCCCTCCTCTACCTCCCCCATCTGGATCGGGGGGAATCAGCGCCGCCGCCCGACCCCGCCGGTGCTCCCCGTCGCCATCGCCAACCTGATCCCCGTTGGCGCCGCCCGCTGCCTCACCGCCTCGCCTCCTCCCCGACGCGCTCCAGCGCTCGCCGCCCCGATCCCGTCGCCCCCCGACCCGAGCGCCGTCGTCGAGCGTCGCCCCGACGTCGTGCTCCTCCGTACCCTCGCCTCGCCATCCACCCCGAGCCCACTGCCCTCCTCGACCGGCACCATGTGAGCCGCCACCTCCCCAACCTCTCTCTGTTTCGCTTGTCCATGACCGTGCTCGTCGCGCACCAGGACCACCCTGCACCCTTGCGACTCCGCTCGACGGGTTGCGCCCGCTGCAGCACCACGCCGAACCATGCCGCCTGTTGTGCGTGCCTGCGCGCGCCCCCACTGCCCCGTGGCCGCGCTCCCGCCCACTCGCTGCCCCCTTCCACTCGCACGCGCACACCCCGCCGCGGCCGCGGCCGCCTCCCTTTGTCGCCGACAACACGCCCTCCACCGTGGCCCTCCGCTCCCGCGCTGGAGCTCGCGACCGCTGTCGCTGCGGTAGTTGTGCTCCTCAAGCCCCCTCGTTGCGCTGCTGCAAGGCTCCCCTGCTGATCATCCCCCATGTTGCCCGAGTCTCTGACCGCCGGAGCTCGCCTGGCGTCCCAGCTCCGCAGCCGGACCGCGTGCGCGCCCGGGTCCAGGTGACCTGGCGCCCGCGCCCGTAACCACTAACGCAGCGCCCGCGAGCCCCTGGGCCTTTGACATGTGGGGCCCACGCCCCAGAACTTTATTAAAAAAAGAATTAAAAATAAATAAATAAATAAATAATTACATTAATTAATAAATCAATAAGTGAATTAATTAAGTTAATTAATCATGTTTAATTAATCTAATTAACTAGTTAGTTTAATTAAATAGTACTTAGTTTAACTAAGACCTAATTAACTAGTTAGTTTAATCAATAACTTAAATAGTACTTAGTTTAACAGGTGGGTCCCACTGGACCCACATGTCAGTTTAACCCAGTCAACTCTGTTGACTGCTGACGTCAGCATGACATCATGCTGATGTCATTAATTCATTTTCGAATTAATTTAAATAATTAATTAAATACCAGAAATTAATAAAATCTTTAGAAAATCATATCTTTTAATCCGTAAATCGGATTAAAATACTTTCTAAATGAAAGTTGCTCAGAACGACGAGACGAATCCGGAAGCGTAACCCGTTCGCCTGCCATGCATCCCTAGCATAGCGAACACGCAACTTTCCCCCTCCGTTTCATCTGTCCGAAAACACGAAACACCGGGGATACTTTCCCGGATGTTTCCCCCCTTCACCGGTATCACCTCATACTGCGATAGGGCACCCCTAGCCCGATACTTGTCATGTCATGCATCGCTATGCATCTGTTTGCTTAAATATTTATTGTTTATCCCCCCTCTTCTCTGGCTAGACACCGAGACCGACGCCGCTGCTACCCAGTACGACTACGGTGTTGACAACCCCTCTCTCTTGCCAGAGCAACCAGGCAAGCCCCCCCTTTGATCACCAGATATCGCCTACTCTTTTCTCTATACTTCTTGCATTAGAGTAGTGTAGCATGTTACTGCTTTCCGTTATTCCTATCCTGATGCATAGCCTGTCCTTGCTACTACTGTTGTTACCATTACCTGCTATCCTACTGCTTAGTATATGATGCTAGTGTTCCATCAGTGGCCCTACACTCTTGTCCCTCTGCCATGCTATACCACTGGGCCGTGATCACTTCGGGAGGTGATCACGGGCATATACGATATACTTTACACAGTTACATTACCTGTGATACTGTTCGGAGATGGGGGCTGAAGGGGCAGGTGGCTCCATCCCGGTAGAGGTGGGCCTGGGTTCCCGACGGCCCCGGACGGTTACTTTGAGGCGGAGCGACAGGGCAGGTTGAGACCACCTAGGAGAGAGGTGGGCCTGGCCCTGGTCGACGTTCGCGGATACTTAACACGTTTAACGAGATCTTGGTATTTGATCTGAGTCTGGCTACTGGCCTATACGCACTAACCATCTACGCGGGGACAGTTATGGGCACTCGACGTCGTGGTATCAGCCGAAGCACTTCGTGACGCCAGCGACTGAGCGGCGCGCGCCGGGTTGGACCGCGTAACGTGACTTCCTTTGTAATGGAGGTTGCTAGGTCTGCTCTCCGGCCGCGTACGCAACGTGCAGGTGTGCTATGGGCGATGGGCCCAGACCCCTGTGCGCTTAGGTTTAGACCGGCGTGCTGGCCTCTCTGTTGTGCCTAGGTAGGGCTGCGACGTGTTGATCTTCCGAGGCCGGGCATGACCCAGGAAAGTGTGTCCGGCCAAATGGGATCGAGCGTGTTGGGTTATGTGGTGCACCCCTGCAGGGAAGTTAATTTATTCGAATAGCCGTGATCTTCGATAACAGGACGACTTGGAGTTGTACCTTGACCTTATGACAACTAGAACCGGATACTTAATAAAACACACCCTTCCAAGTGCCAGATACAACCGGTGATCGCTCTCTCACAGGGCGACGAGGGGAGGACCATCGGTTAGGGTTATGCTATGCGATGCTACTTGGAGGACTTCAGTCTACTCTCTTCTACATGCTGCAAGATGGAGGTGGCCAGAAGCGTAGTCTTCGACAGGATTAACTATCCCCCTCTTATTCTATCTTTCTGTAGTTCAGTCCACCGATATGGCCCTTTACACATTTACCCATGCATATGTAGTGTAGCCCCTTGCTTGCGAGTACTTTGGATGAGTACTCACGGTTGCTTTCTCCTTCCTTTCCCTCTATCCCTTCTACCTGGTTGTCACAACCAGATGTTGGAGCCCAGGAGCCAGACGCCACCTTCGACGATGACTCCTACTACACCGGAGGTGCCTATTACTACGTGATGCCCGCTGACGACGACCAGGAGTAGTTAGGAGGATCCCAGGCAGGAGGCCTGCGCCTCTTTTGATCTGTATCCCAGTTTCTGCTAGCCTTCTTAAGGCAAATTTGTTTATCTTATGTCTGTACTCAGATATTGTTGCTTCCGCTGACTCGTCTATGATCGAGCTCTTGTATTCGAGCCTTCGAGGCCCCTGGCTTGTAATATGATGCTTGTATGACTTATTTTATTTGTAGAGTTGTGTTGTGATATCTTCCCGTGAGTCCTTGATCTTGATCGTACACATTTGCGTGCATGATTAGTGTACAGTCAAATCGGGGGCATCACAACAGCCACCATACCTAGCTATTATGGCATTTCCATAGCCATTCCGAGATATACTGCCATGCAACTTTCCACCATTCCGTTTATTATGACACGCTTCATCATTCTCACATTGCTTTGCATGATCATGTACTTGACATTGTATTTGTGGCAAAGCCACCATTCATAATTCTTGCATACATGTCACTCTTGATTCATTGCATATCCCGGTACATCGCCGGAGGCATTCATATATAGTCATACTTTGTTCTAGTATCGAGTTGTATCATCGAGTTGTAAAATAAATAGAAGTGTGATGATCATCATTCAATAGAGCATTGTCAAAAAAAAGAGAAAGGCCATAAAAAAAGAGAAAGGCCAAATAAAAATAATAATAAAGGCCAAATAAAAAAAGGCCAAATAAAAAAATAAAAAAAATAAAAAAGGGGCATTGCTACTATCCTTTTTTCCACACTTGTGCTTCAAAGTAGCACCATGATATAGCGAGTCTCATATATTGTGCTTCAAAGTAGCACCATGTTCTTCATATAGAGAGTCTCATATGTTGTCACTTTCATATACTAGTGGGAATTTTACATTATAGAACTTGGCTTGTATATTCCAATGATGGGCTTCCTCAAAAATGCCCTAGGTCTTCGTGAGCAAGCGAGTTGGATGCACACCCACTAGTTTCTTTTGTTGAGCTTTCATACATTTATAGCTCTAGTGCATCCGTTGCATGGCAATCCCTACTCACTCACATTGATATCTATTGATGGGCATCTCCATAGCCCGTTAATACGCCTAGTTGATGTGAGACTATCTTCTCCCTTTTTTCTTCTCCACAACCACCATTCTATTCCACCTATAGTGCTATATCCATGGCTCACGCTCATGTATTGCGTGAAGATTGAAAAAGTTAGAGAACATCAAAAGTATGAAACAATTGCTTGGCTTGTCATCGGGGTTGTGCATGATTTAAATATTTTGTGTGGTGAAGATGGAGCATAGCCAGACTATATGATTTTGTAGGGATAGCTCTCTTTGGCCATGTTATTTTGAGAAGACATGATTGCTTAGTTAGTATGCTTATTATTATTTTTATGTCAATATGAACTTTTGTCTTGAATCTTTCGGATCTGAATATTCATATCACAAGTAGGAAGAATTACATTGAAATTATGCCAACTAGCATTCCACATCAAAAATTATCTTTTTATCATTTACCTACTCGAGGACGAGCAGGAATTAAGCTTGGGGATGCTTGATACGTCTCCAACGTATCTATAATTTTTGATTGCTCCATGCTATATTATCTATTGTTTTGGGCAATATTGGGCTTTATTATCCACTTTTATATTATTTTTGGGACTAACCTATTAACCGGAGGCCCAGCCCAGATTTGCTGTTTTGCCTATTTCAGTGTTTTGAAGAAAAGGAATATCAGACGGAGTCGAAACGGAACGAAATCAACTGGAGAAGTTATTTTTGGAAGGAAACACACCTGATGGACTTGGACCCCACGCCAGAAGATACGGGAGCTGCCCACGAGGGTGGGGGGCGCGCCCACCCCCCTAGGGCGCGCCCCCTGCCTCGTGCGGCCCCTGTGGCACCCCTGACGTGCTTCTTCCGCCTATATAACTCCATATGCCCTAAAACTTCCAGAACGCACAATAGATCGGGAGTTCCGCCGCTAGAAGCCTCCGTAGCCACCAAAAACCAATCTAGACCCGTTCTGGCACCCTGCCGGAGGGGGCAATCCTTCTCCAGCGGCCATCTTCATCATCCCGGTGCTCTCCATGACGAGGAGGGAGTAGTTCTCCCTCTGGGCTGAGGGTATGTACCAGTAGCTATGTGTTTGATATCTCTCTCTCTCTCTCCCGTGTTCTTGATTTGGCACAATCTTGATGTATCGCGAGCTTTGCTATTATAGTTGGATCTTATGTTTCTCCTCCCCCTCTTCTCTCTTGTAATGAATTGAGTTTCCCCTTTGAAGTAATCTTATCGGATTGAGTCTTTAAAGATTTGATAACACTTGATGTATGTCTTGCCGTGGATATATGTGGTGACAATGGGATACCACGTGCCACTTGATGTATGTTAAGGTGACCAACTTGCGGGTTCATGAACCTATGCATAGGGGTTGGCACACGTTTTCGTTGTCATTCTCCGGTAGATCTTTGGGGCACTCTTTGAGGTCCTTTGTGTTGGTTGAATAGCTGAATATGAGATTGTGTGACGCATATCGTATAATCATACCCAGGGATACTTGAGGTGACATTGGAGTATCTAGGTGACATTAGGGTTTTGGTTGATTTGTGTCTTAAGGTGTTATTCTTGTACGAACTCTAGGGATGTTTGTGAAACTTATAGGAATAACCCAACAGATTGATTGGAAAGAATAACTTTGAGGTGGTTTCGTACCCTACCATAATCTCTTCATTCGTTCTCCGCTATTAGTGACTTTGGAGTGACTCTTTGTTGCATGTTGAGGGATAGTTATGTGATCCAATTATGTTAGTATTGTTGAGGGAACTTACACTAGCGAAAGTATGAACCCTAGGCCTTGTTTACCATCATTGCAATACCGTTTATGCTCACTTTTATCACTTGCTACCTTGCTGTTTTTATAATTTCAGACTACAAAAACTATTATCTACTATCCATATTGCACTTATATCACCATCTCTTCGCCGAACTAGTGCACCTATACAATTTACCATTGTATTGGGTGTGTTGGGGACACAAGAGACTCTTTGTTATTTGGTTGCAGGGTTGCTTCAGAGAGACCATCTTCATCCTACGGCTCTTACGGATTGATGAACCTTAGGTCATCCACTTGAGGGAAATTTGCTACTGTCCTACAAACCTCTGCACTTGGAGGCCCAACAACGTCTACAAGAAGAAGGTTGTGTAGTAGACATCACCCAACCCTGTTCGGTATTGGCTTATTTCCTAACCTGTATTCCCTCTTTGTGTCAGATCAGCACATACACCTCGGCTCGATTTAAATCACCAGGGGCTCTAGTCAACCACGTATATTCCTTTCTCAAAAAAGAAGAAGAAAAGTCCGAACACTTTTATAGTATACTTCGGCGTCCCGAATATGGCATTATATGCATCGGCTCCGAATCATGTCTTTGGTTAAATAGTTGGGTTGCCCGGTGAGGAAGTCCTGGACTAAGGGGTCCTCGGGTGTCCGACCTATTGGATATGGTCCGGATTGTTGGGCCATGAAGATACGAAGACCGAAGACTCTACCCGTGTCCGAATATGACTCTCCTTGGCGTGGAAGGCAAGCTTGGTGATCAACTATGAAGATTCCTTTCTCTGTAACCGACCTTGTGTAACCCTAGATCCCCCCTGTGTCTATATAAACCGGAGGGCTAGGTCCGTAGATAGAGACACATAATCATAGCCAGGCTAGACTTTTAGGGTTTAGTCATTATGATCTCGTGGTAGATCAAATCTTGTAATACTCATATTCATCAAGATCAATCAAGCAGGAAGTAGGGTATTACCTCCATAGACAGGGCCCGAACCTGGGTAAACATTGTGCCCCCCGTCTCCTATTACCATCGATCCTAGACGCACAGTTCGGGACCCCCTAACCGAGACCCACATTGGTGCTTTCATTGAGAGTTCCACTGTGCCGTCCTCAAAAGGTTTGATGGCTCCTTCAATCATCTACAATGATGCTGGCCAGGGGGAAGTCTTCCTCCCCGGACAACTCTTTGTGTTCGGCGGCTTCGCACCGCGGGCCAACTTTCTTGTCCATCTGGAGCAGATCGAAAGCTACGTCCCTGGCCACCAGGTCAGATTTGGAAGCTTCAACTACATCGTGGATATCCGTGGAGACTTGATCTTCGACAGATTCGAGACCATGGCAGCCGCTCCCAGTCACCACAATGAACATGACTTAGATCTATCATCGGGCCATACCCAGGAAATTGCACCTGAAACCACTCTGGCCTTAGATCCGGAGCAGGTCGCGCCATCCGAGGACAGGAAGCTCCACCCCGCCACAGAAGCCGCAAACCCCACGGCGTTGGATCCGCACACGGACTTAACTTCAAGTAACATCTGTGTCACCGGAACTATGGACTTGTTTCCGGTTATAAGTTCCGAACTATGTGCGTCTGCGCATGTCGAACATGATCGGTCATCGATCGCCGAATTCAGCGCCACGGACATCTTCCGGCACTCGCCTCTGGGCGACGTGCTAAACTCGTTAAGAGCACTATCTTTAGCGGGAGGCTCACAGCCGAATTATGTCCGGCTCGAAGCGGAGGCTGATGATGGAGAATTTCACTTCCCACCCACCGCCCACTTCATAGCCACTATCGGAGACGTAACTGACATGCTCCATTACGGCTCCGACGACATCGATGGTATGGACGACGATGCCGGAGAAGAGGAGGGCCAGAACCCGCCGTTCACCGGATGCTGGACGGCCACTTCCTCGTATGATGTATACATGGTGGATGCACCAAAGGAGAATAGTGGCGATGACAAGGAAGATCCAGCTGAGGATAAACCTTCTGAGATACAATCAAAGCTCCGGCGTCAGCGGCGCCGCTCTAAGTCACGCCGCAGTAAAGACAACAACATCGACACAGGAGAAGATAACACTCCGGAAGGTGCCAAAGACAATGAAGACCCCGTTGACGCAGCTACTGAACAGGATGAACGGGAGGATGGGCAGGTTAGCCCTGGTAAATAGGCCACGCACAAGGACTCAGAGGACAGTAGTTATCTTCCGCTATCCGAGGATGAGGCGAGCTTCGGCACTGAGGATTTCATCGTGCCTGAGAAACCTCTTGAGCAGGAGTTCTTCAGGCGCCAACTAATAGCCACTGCAAGGAGCCTGAAGAAGAAGCAGTAGCAGCTTCAAGCTGACCAAGATCTACTCAACAATAAATGGACCGATGTCCTAGCAGCCGAAGAATACGACCTGAAGCGCTCAGCCAAAAGCTACCCGAAGTGCAAATTGCTACCTCAGTTCGACGACGAGGCGCTGGAACACATACCACCATTGCGCAATGCAGCTGACCAACCACCACATGGTCGGGATAAGGCGGCAACTCAAGCCGAATACAAGCCTAGCCCGCTTGATTGCAAAGGTAGAGGTAAATCAGCTCACGATCATACATATGACCTTCGACAGGACCTGGAGAATAAAGAAGGACATACCAGATCGATCTACGGATCGCGAGGACGTGCCCTGACACGCGACGACGGCCATCTATTCAGACGTGACAAACCTAGTCATGCGCGGGCTGAAAGCCGCAGACGGACCCCATCAGAGCTACGTCGCAATACAGCCCGATATAGAGGAGCCGCACACCCGCCTTGCTTCACAGACGAAGTCATGGAACACGAATTCCCAAAAGGGTTCAAACCCGTGAATATTGAATCCTACGATGGAACCAAAAACCCCGCGGTATGGATCGAAGACTTCATTCTCCATATTCATATGGCCCGCGACGATGACCTCCATGCCATGAAATACCCCCCCTCAAACTCAAAGGACCAGCCCGACACTAGTTGAACAGCCTCCTCGAAAATTCCATCGGCAGTTGGGAGGACTTGGAAGAAGCCTTCCTTGATAACTTCCAAGGTACATATGTCCGACCTTCAGACGCTGACGACTTAAGCCATATAGTCCAACAGCCCGGAGAGTCTGCCAGGAAATTCTGTACTAGGTTCTTAACTAAAAAGAACCAGATCGTCGACTGTCCGGATGCCGAAGCCCTAGCGGCCTTTAAACACAGCATCCACGATGAATGGCTCGCCCGCCACCTCGGCCAAGAGAAGCCAAAGTCCATGGCAGTCCTCACGAAACTCATGACCCGCTTTTGTGCGGGCGAGGATAGTTGGCTGGCCCATAGCGAAAGCAATGCAAGCAACGCCGACACCCCTGAAGCTAAAAATAATAATGACAAGTCTCAACGCAACAGATACAAGCGTCGAAATAACAATGAAAACACCTAGGATACGACGGTCAATGCCGGATTCAGTGGCTCTAAGTCCGGTCGGCGGAAGAAGCCATTCAAAAAGAACAATTCGGGCCCATCTAGCTTGGACCGCATACTTGATCGTCCGTGCCAGATTCACGACACCCCAGACAAACCTCCCAATCATACCAATAGAGATTGTTGGGTTTTTAAACAGGCCGGCAAGTTAAATGCCGAAAGCAAGGATAAAGGATCGCAAAGCAAGGACGACAACAAGGAGCCCTGGCCGCCAAACACAGGGGGACAGAAGAAGTTTCCCCCTTAGGTCAAAATGGTGAACATGATATATGCCACCCACATCCCCAAGAGGGAGCGCAAGCGTGCGCTCAGGGACGTCTACGCGATAGAGCCAGTCACCCCAAAATTTAATCCATGGTCGTCATGCCCGATCACTTTTGATCATCGAGATCATCCGACCAGTATCCGACACGGCGGTTCAGCCGCACTGGTCCTGGACCCAATAATTGATGGGTTCCACCTGACGCGAATCCTGATGGACGGTGGCAGCAGCCTCAACTTGCTCTATCAGGATACAATGCGCAAAATGGGCATCAACCCATCGTGGATCAAGCCCACAAAGATTACCTTTAAAGGAGTCATACGGGCATAGAGGCCCGCTGCACGGGCTCAATCACACTAGAGGTTGTCTTCGGATCTCTGGACAACTTCTGAAGTGAGGAGTTAATCTTCGATATCGTCCCCTTTCGCAGCGGATACCACACACTGCTCAGATGAACCACATTTGCTCGATTCAATGTGGTGCCACACTATGCTTATCTCAAGCTCAAGATGCCCGGACCACGCAGCGTCATAACAGTCAATGGAAACACAGAACGCTCCCTCCGCACCAAGTAACACACCGCCGCCTTAGCGGCAGATGTACATGGCGGCCTTTTCAGGCAGAAACTCAATTTGACGGCCGATCCACCGGACACTGTCAAGAGAGACCGAACTATTCCGAGAAGGATAGCTCGGCTCGTTAGGAGCTCGACTAGAAATTTAGCCTCTGTCCCAGTCCCGACCAAGTGGCGGCAACTGTACCACGTGTACATAATTACACACTAAAAATACCATGGGCATGGGTGGAGGCATAACCAGCTTGTGTTCCGCAATACGGCTCGACCACTCCGGACACACATAATTTCACTATTTCCTTCTTCCCTTTTCTTATTTTTTTTCCAGGCCTTTCCTGGTGACTTGACCATCGATTCTTTTCGAAGGATAAAAACACATCAAGGTGACAAGAAGCATGGACGTACTGGGGAATCTTTAGGTGGTTTCTTTAACGATCCCTTTCACCTGTTTTCAGGACCCACACGCAGCTCTCCCTTGGTTAAGGCATAGTAAATAGCCTTCTACTTATTGCATTATTTGTATAAATGTGCTTTAACGCACCAATGAAATTATCATAGAAACAGTTTGTGGCTCAAATTTTACGGCCCTAGATTACCCCTTGTTCTTCTTCTGTTTCCCTTTTGTCATTTCTTTTTTGGTAACTTTATCAGATAACACCCGTACACTTTGGTGCATTTCAATTTGCCAGGGGCTTCATCGCGCCCCATAGCATGGCAACAAAAGTTTGAACACTTTTATAGTATTGCCCGGCACCCCGAATTTAGCACTATATGCATTGGCTCCCAATCATGTCTTTGGTCAATAGTTGGGTTGCCCGGCTCCTGTGCTTACTACCTTACGTTCCGCTATATCGGCTAGGGTAGTAAAGGGAGCACTACTGCAATTGTTCCCTGGTTTACCCAAGTGTGCACCTCAGTAGAGAAAGCCGAAAACTGACAGTCATGATGCAGCGTGAGCCGGTCAGCTCTTCGGAGGTCTCAAATCCTTAGAGATTTTTTCCGCATTACGCGAGGGATCGGTACTTACACGATCAAGTGTTTATAGCAACATAGTCCGGATACTAGGGGCTGTGCCTATATTTCTATTTGTCAAACTCCTATGGCTAAGTGAGGGTGCTAAAGCCGCATAGTCCGATTGCCTGGTTCATCACGCTAAACACCTCCTTCAAGGACCAAACAATTGGATCAAGAGTGTTTAGATTACATCCCGAACACCCCCGTATTTCCTACGTGGGGGCAGAAGCCGACGACTGGCCAACTCTCAGATTTCACATAACACGGCCGCACAGGAGGAGAATTTTTTTAACTAAACATTATATTACATAACAATTTTGTTTCATCATACAGGGAAAAGACAACATGATTGTATTCATTCGAAAATAGTATCTTGGGCACATTGTGTTACTACAATGTGCGACCCCTCCAGGACATCTGCAAAATACCGCTCAGGCGTGTGGTGCTCCTTGCCCTCTGGCGGCCCCTCGGTCGTCAGCTTGACGGCGTCCATCTTCGCCCACTATATCTTGACGCGGGCGAAGGCCATGCACGCACCTTCAATGCAGGCCGATCGCTTGATGACGTCCAGCCGAGGACAGGCGTTCACCAGCCGCTTCACGAGTCTGAAGTAGCTGTCAGGCATAGCTTTCGCTGGCCACAGCCGGATTATCAAATCCTTCATGGCAAGTTCGGCCACCCTATGCAGCTCCACCAGCTGTTTTAGCTGATTGGTGAAGGGCACAGGATGCTTTGGCGCAAGATACTGCGACCAGAACAACTTCTCCACAGAGCTCCCTTCTTCGTCTCGGAAGAACTCCATGGCGTCGGACACACTATGCGGCAGATCTGCAAATGCCCTTGGAGAACTCCGAATCTGAGTTAGTAGGAGATATTTCTTCTTCACATGCTTACTTTGCATACTAAATGCCTTACCCGCTGTGATCTTCTTGGCCTCCTGGATCTCCTGGAGGGCACCCAGGGCTTCAACCCGGGCCGCTTCCACGCTTTGGAGAACTTTTGAGAGTTCGGCCTCTCGAGCCGAAATATCTCCCTCCAAATCCTCATACTTCTTGACAGCATCTTGGAGCTCTTGCTGGACCTCGTTCAGCCTGGCCTTAAGATTTTTACGAGCAGCCTGCTCCTTGATAGCTTTTCCCTCGGCTTCGGCCATGGCCTTTTTTAGGGCCTTGACCTTGATCGTCTCCCCTACACATATCATGACACTACGGTCAGTATATATCATTTATTCTTTACGAATACATAGCAAGTCACTACATACCTTGCTGGTCCTCCAGCTGCTTCCTCGCCTAGCCGAGCTCTTCATCGGCCCGCTCCAGTTTCTGCTTCAGTCCGGAGACTTCGGCAGTGTGAGAGGTCGCGGCTAGCAGTGACGCCTGCTTATTCAAATCAGACACAATTTGGTTAGCTTCCTGCGAAATTTAATTGATC
Source organism: Triticum dicoccoides (assembly GCF_002162155.2). NCBI lineage: Eukaryota > Viridiplantae > Streptophyta > Magnoliopsida > Poales > Poaceae > Triticum > Triticum dicoccoides. Next base: position 419,757,686 of record NC_041390.1, on the reverse strand, counting down.
CTCTGCCCGACTTTTCTTTCCGAACACCGGACAATGTCTCAGGGGCTACTATCTATATTGGGATTTTCTTGGTTAAACGCTGCTTACCTCAAAACCTGTCAGCAGGCCGCTGCAGGCTTCGGTCAGTCCGCTCTTAACGGACTGAACCTTCTTAATCGCCGTACGATGTTCTTCCACAATGGAAGCACCTCATAGCACTTCCAATAGATTATCCGGTGCCTCTGGTTGGACAGAGGTCGCCGGTGGGACGGGCACGCCTCCTTCTCTTGAAGGAGGCTTCTTGTCATACTCCGGGGCCGTATGGGTCTCCGGATCCGTGCTCAGAGGGGGGCTGAATTGAGCACGACCCCCATCGTCAGTATCCATGGGGGCTTGTTCCCCCATGTGTCCGGCGGCCGAGGTGTCGCCCTCCGGCGCTGCCTTGACGGCCTCCCAAACCTCTCCCTGGCTTGGGAAGGTCCATTGGGACAACACCTCGTCGTCTCCCTTGGCCTTGGGAGAGTAAGCGGCCGGCGGTGTCTCGTTGGCCATCTCCTTTGAGTCCAATGAGCCTCTTGATGAGGATCGCTGGGAGCTGTCGTGGGCCGGACTGCAATAACATGATTAAACCATGTAAAATACCATAAGGTGGAAAGGCCGGATAATTGGACGTGTACGGATTCTTAGCACTCATGATGCAGCCAGGTGCTTGTTCCGGGGGCGTCCCTCCGGACTGCTGTCGACGTCCCATGCGGAGCTGCCCACGAGTGGGCCTTTCCCCTTCTTGGGCGCCTCTGCCTTGAGAATTGTGGACGCCGCCCTCTTCTTCCTCCCCCCATCAGGGGGAGAATCGCTCTCCTCCTCATCGTTGTCATCTTCGGTGGCGGTGGAGCGGGTCTTGTCTTTGGATGTCGTGTCCGAAGCGCCCTTGTGGTGGGGGCCACTCCGGACCCCCTTGGCCTTCCCCTTGGCCTTCTTCTCCGGTGCCTTATAGGGCACCAGCACTAGCATCTTCGCTAAATGCGGGATGACTGGTTCTTCAGGCAGCGGAGCCGGACACTGGATCCGCTTCGCCCTCTCCATCCATTCCTGAAGAAGCAATGATAATAAAAGCTCAGATATCATCCTTGAAACAAGTGAGTAAAGGATATGTTAAAAATAGCATACCTCGTTGGCGAGGTGGTTAATGTTGTGCCCGCGGTCCGAGTCTGTGGCCGGTGGTGTCTGGTTGCCCTTGAAGAGCAACTTCCATGCATCTTCGTGAGTGGTTCCGAAGAGCCTCTTCAGGGTATGATGCTTCTTCAGATTGAACTCCCATAAAGGGAGACTTCCGCTTTGGCACGGGAGAATCTGGTGAACTAGCATCACCTGGATTACATCGACGAGCTTGATATCTTTGTCCACCATACTTTGAACGCACGTCTGCAGCGCTATCAGCTCATCTGACGAACACTAGTTCGGGCTCTTCTCAGCCCAGGAGGTGAGTCGCATGGGAGCGCCGGAGTTGAATTCGGCAGTTGCGGCCCAGGTGGCGCCATGGGGTTCTGTGATGTAGAACCACTATTTTTGCCATTCCTTGACAGTCTCCACGAAAGTGCCTTTTGGCCAGGAGACATTGGTCAGCTTGCTCACCATGGCGCCTCCGCACTCTGCGTGCTGGCCATCCACCACCTTTGGCTTCACGTTGAAGACCTTGAGCCACAACCCGAAGTGGGGTTGGATGCGGATGAAGGCCTCACACACGACGATTAACGCCAAGATGTTGAGGAAAGAGTTTGGGGATAGATCATGGAAGTCTATCCCGCAATAGTAAATTAGCCCGCAGACGAAAGGGTGGAGTGGAAACCCTAGCCCGCGGAGGAAATGAGGGATGAATACCACCCTCTCGTTGGGCTTCTGTAACGCCCTTGATGCGGCTATATCTCCTACGTGTCAAAGCACGACTTAGAGGCATAACCGCATTGAAAGCTATGTCGCAAGTGAGCTAATCTTCACAACAACCCATGTAAAGAAATAAAGGGGAAAAGATACATGGTTGGCTTACACTCGCCACATCACACAAATACATGAATATCATTACATTCATCCAATACACTCATGGTCCGACTACGGTACCAAAATAAAGATCAACCCCCAAATGCGACAAAGTACCCGATCGCCCCAACTCGGCACCACTACTGATCATCTGGGAAAGACACATAGTAACGACGATAGTCTTCATCGAACTCCCACTTGAGCTCGGTCATATCATCTGGAATGGTATCATCGGTCCATGCATCTGGTTTCGGAAGTAAACTATGAGTCACGGGGACTCAGCAATCTCACACCCTCGCGATCAAGACTATTTAAGCTTATAGGTAAGGCAAAGGTATGAGGTGGAGCTGCAGCAAGCGACTAGCATATATGGTGGCTAACCTATTCGGAAAAGAGAGCGAGAAGAGAAGGCAAAAGCACGGTCGAACAACTATGATCAAGAAGTGATCCTAGAACAACCTACGTCAAGCATTACTCCAACACCGTGTTCACTTCCCGGACTCCGCCGAGAAGAGACCATCACGGTAACACACGTGGTTGGTTCATTTTAATTAAGTTAAGTTTCATGTTATCTACAACCGAACATCAAAAAATTCCCATATGCCCATAACCGCGGGCACGACTTTCAAAAGTTCAAATCCCTGCAGGGGAGTCCCAACTTAGCCCATCACAAGCTCTCACGGTCAACGAAGGATATTCCTTCTCCCGAGACATTCCGATCAGAATCGGCATCCCGGTTACAAGACATCCTCGACAATGGTAAAACAAGTCCAGCAACACCGCCCAAATGTGCCGACAAATCCCGATAGGAGCTGCACATATCTCGTTCTCAGGGCAAAGTCAGATGAGACTAGCTACGAGTAAAACCAACCCTCAAGTTTCCCCGAGGTGGCCCCGCAGGCAGCTCAGTCGGACCAACACTCAGAGGAGCACTAGCCCAGGGGGGTTTAATAAAGATGACTCTCAGGCTCCGAAAACCCAAGGGAAAAAGAGGCTAGGTGGTAAATGGTAAAACCAAGGTTGGGCATTGCTGGAGGAGTTTTATTTAAGGCAAACTGTCAAGGGGTTCCCATTATAACCCAACCGTGTAAGGAACGCAAAATCTGGGAACATAACACCGATATGAAGGAAACTAGGGTGGCAAGAGTGGAACAAAACAGTAGGCATAGGGCCGAGCCTTCCACCTTTTACCAAGTATATAGGCGCATTAAGATAACAAGATAATATTGTGATAACCCAACAATAAACAATGTTCCAACAAGGAACTATCTCCAATCTTCACCTGCAACTAGCAACGCTATAAGAGGGGCTGAGCAAAGCGGTAACATAGCCAAACAACAGTTTGCTAGGACATGGTGGGTTAGAGGTTTGACATGGCAACATAGGAGGCATGATAAGCAAGTGGTAGGTATCGTAGCATAGGCATAGCAAAAGAGCGAGCATCTAGCAAGCAAAGATAGAAGTGATTTCGAGGGTATGGTCATCTTGCCTGCAAAGTTGTCAGAGTTGCCTTGATCCTCTAAGCGAACTCAACGGGCTCCTCGTTCACGAGCTCGTCTCCCGGCTCTACCCAAGCAAGAACAACAAGCAAGAGGAACGCAATCAACCACGTGCAATGCTTAGACAACATGATGCAAACATGGTATGATATGCGGGATGAGATATGCGATGCATATGCAAGATTTGGAAAGAAATGAATGAACCTGGCCTCAACTTGGAAATCCAAGAGTGCCACTGGAAAGGTGAGGTGATTTCGGTCGAAATCGATATAAAGATCACCGGAATCGGATGCACGGTTTGGAAATGGAAAGCAAAACAAATATGGCACCGGTCTGCGATAATCAGCAAGTGACCATTTAAATGCATCAAGAACAACATGCTACAACACTCCAACATGAAAGCAAAATACATGGCAGGGATCCACTCATGAAGCTTGACAAAAGATGAACACTGAGCTACGGCTAATTCATCCATTAACAGATTCAAACAAGCATGGCAGAAGTGCAAAAAATAACAGGTTTCAGACTTTGTGAAATTAACACAAGTCTGGAATTTATCATCAGGAAGCAATCTTTAGAGCATGAAAACTACGTGCTACAGGAACTTAACATGGCAAAGCAAAGCATGGCATGAAGCTACTCAAAGCACTTAACAAAAGTCCCTTAGTGACCTTGAGCAAAAAGGGATCAGAAAATACAATTGCAAGCATGTGAACATAGCAAAAACACAAACAGATTCAGACTTTGTGAAAAACTGGATCATGCAAAACAGTTAACGAGTAGGCATGTTTACGAGATCGATGCACTCACTACAGAGCATGGCATGACAAACTAATCATACACCCATCAAGAAGACATGGCATAGAAGCTAGACATTGCAAGAACAACAACATAGCATGCACGGATCAATAGCAACATCCTCGGCAAAATCGCTAAACATGTCAACAATCTGCTAGGAACATTTTATAGCAAAAGTAGAGCTCGATTGACTCAAGCTAGGGTGCTCCATAAATGCAAACAATGACATGGATGGATAGAGCACCACAATATTAACAAAACATCCTTACTGATCATCCTCAAAAGAGGCACGGATCACTAGGAAACAACATGAACATATGGCATAAAAACAAAAACAGGACAAGGACTTAGAGAAATTCTAAGTCCCTGAAATCAGCATCAACGATTACACTACTTTGCATGCTTGTGCTAGTCACCACAAAGATCACAAAAATACATGGCATACACCCCTGTAAATATGGCATGGCATTCTACAAAACACATGTAGAGCTCATGGTCATAGCATGTACACATTAATCATGGCAAAAATGACAAAAGGCCATTTGCTGAGACAAATCTGACAAATTCATCACATAGCCCTCTTCCAACAGCATTTCGGGCACCAAGATGAGCTCAAATGAAAATGATGCAATGAGAAGAAATGATCTACTTGTCGAGACGAACATTTTGATATGCTACACGCACGAATCGGAGTTACGGATGCAGAGTTATGGCATGTCAAAGTATGCAAAAATTAACGAGAGGAAAGGGGAAAAGTCAACCGCTAGATCTAGGGTTCCTCGCGGCACGCGAACCGAGGCCGGATCTAAGATCGCCGGAGCTCTCGCCGGAGTAGACGAAGAAGACGGCGGCCGGCTGGGGTCGGGCGCGGGGAGGTAGGGGACCCGTGGGGCGGCGCGGCGTTCGGCGCGGCACGACGATGAGCGGCTCCGGTCGCCGAGTCGGCGGTGGGCGAGGGCGCGGGGAGGCGAGGGCCTCGGGCGGCGACGGCTCAGGCCGCGGGGCCCCCGCCTGGGCGCGGGCGGGCCGGCGCGGGTGAGGCGGCGATGTGGTCTCCCCGGGACAGGTGGCGGCTCCGGGTTGGTCGGCGGAGGCGGCGGACGTGTCCGGTTGCGGCCGGACGTGTCCGATGGCGCGCGAGGTGATTTTCTAGGGTTTGGAAGGAGGGGATCCGGGATTTTCGAGGAGGGGATCTATATATATAGGGGTAGAGGGAGCTAGGAAGCTCCAAATTGAGCATGGTTTTCGGCCACGCGATCGTGATCGAACGCTCTAGATGATAGAAGGGGTTTAGGTGGGTTTTGGGCCAAATTGGAAGGGTGTTGGGCTACAACACACACGAGGCCTTATCGGTCCCTCGGTTAACCGTTGGAGTATCAAACGAAGTCCAAATCACATGAAACTTGACAGGCGGTCTACCGGTAGTAAACCAAGGCCGCATGACAAGTCTCGGTCCAATCCGAAAACGTTTAACACCCACACACGAAAAGAGGTAGAAAAGGACCACCGGAGGACATAGGAGCGCCGGAATGCAAAATGGACAACGGGGAAAATGCTCGGATGCATGAGACGAACACGTATGCAAATGCAATGCACATGATCACACAATATGAGATGCATGACAAAGACAACAACACACGAAGACAAAAACCCGACAACGACGAAATGAAAATAACTTAGTGCCGGAAACGGCAAGAGTTGGGATACATATAAGGTAAATTACATCCGGGGTGTTACAACACTCCACCACTACGAAAGGATCTCGTCCCGAGATCTAGGACTAGAAAAACTCTGGGTACTCAGAACGGAGGTGGTCCTCGCGTTCCCAGGTGGCTTCACGGTCGGAATGGTGTGACCACTTGACTTTGAGGAATTTGATTGACTTGTTGCGAGTCTTGCGCTCAATTTCCTCAAGAATAGAAACTGGGTGCTCACGATAAGAAATGTCTTCTTGGAGATCAATGTCTTCGAAGTTGACGGTGCGGTCAGGGGTCTTGAAGCACTTGCGGTGTTGAGACACGTGGAACACGTCGTGCACATTTGCAAAGTTGGAGGGAAGCTCGAGTTGATAGGCGAGATCGCATCTCTTGCTGATGATCTTGAAAGGACTCACGTATCTAGGGGCAATCTTCCCTATGATACCGAAGCGACGAGTACCTTTCATTGGAGAGACGCGGAGGTAAACATGGTCTCCGATCTCGAAAGCCAAATCACGATGCTTACTATCATAGTAGCTCTTCTGGCGCTTGTGCAACTTTGAGGTTATCACGAATGACTTTGCACATCTCTTCTGTCTCTGTGATCAAGTCATTGCCAAGAAGTTGACGTTCACCAGTCTCTGACTAGTTAAGAGGAGTACGGCACTTCCTACCATAGAGAATTTCAAATGGGGCCTTGCCCGAACTCGCTTGAAAACTGTTGTTGTAGGAGAACTCGGCATATGGAAGGCAATCTTCCCACTTCATACCGAAAGAGATAGCGCAAGCCCTGAGCATATCTTCGAGAATCTGATTGACATGCTCGACTTGGCCACTAGTTTGGGGATGAAAAGTTGTGCTGAATGGATGTTGGTGCCCATGGCCTTCTGAAAAGAATCCCATAACTTTGAGGTGAAGATGTTGCCATGATCTAAAGAAATCAACTGCGGAATGCCGTGCAGAGAGACAATCCGAGAGGTATATAGCTCTGCCAATTGAGCTGCTGTGATGGATTCTTTGATAGAAAGGAAATGATCCACTTTAGTGAGTTTGTCGATGACAATGAATGTAGCATCATTGCCACGCTTGGACTTTGGAAATCCAGTCACGAAGTCCATCTCAATGTGGTCAAACTTCCATTCTGGAATGGCAAGAGGTTGGAGGAGACCAGCTGGTCGTTGGTGTTCTGCCTTCACTCTTCTGCAAACATCACATTCATTCACGAACTGAGCAATCTCACGCTTCATTCGAGTCCACCAATACGACTGCTTGAGGTCATGGTACATCTTTGTACTCCCAGGGTGGATGGAGAGGAGTGAATTGTGAGCCTCATTCATAATGACTTTACGAAGGTCACGTTTAGGCACCACAATGCGATCCTCGAAAAATAGAGTATCCTTGTCATCAAGGCGATAGCACTTGTACTTGGGTTGACTCTTGGCAATCCCAATCTTCACCTTCTTCACCATAGCATCAAGAAGTTGAGCCTCGCAAATCTGATCTTCCAAAGTAGGAGAGACTTGGAGGTTGGCCAGAAAACCTTGAGGAACAACTTGCAGGTTGAGTTTGCGGAAAGCTTCACAAAGCTCGGGTTGGTAAGGCTTGAGAATCAGACTGTTGTAGTAAGCCTTCCTGCTCAATGCGTCCGCAATTACATTGGCCTTTCCTGGAGTATATTCGATACTTGAATTATACTCTTGAATCATTTCGACCCAACGAGTCTGCCTGAGGTTGAGATTAGGCTGAGTGAAGATGTATTTGAGACTCTTATGATCAGTGAAGATGTCCACTTTTCTTCTCAATAAGAGATGTCTCCAAGTCAAAAGAGCATGGACAACTGCCACCTACTCGAGGTCGTGAGTGGGGTAGTTCTTTTCATTGGGCTTCAACTGGAGAGAAGTATAAGCCACAACTTTCTTCTCTTGCATCAACACTGCACCAAGACCTTGAAGAGAGGCATCGCAGAAGACCTCAAACGGTTTGGATTCATCAGGAGGAGTCAGAATTGGAGCAGTGACTAATTTCTCTTTCAGGGTGTTGAAAGCGATGTCACATTCCGGAGACCAGATGTACTTCACATGCTTATGGAGAAGGTTGGAAAGAGGCTTCGTGATCTTTGAGAAGTTCTCAACGAACCTTCGACAATAGCTTGCGAGCCCAAGGAAGCTGCAGAGTTGCTTCACGTTCTGAGGTGGTTCCCAATTCACAATTGCAGACACCTTCTCAGGATACACCGCTATGCCCTTGGCAGAGATGATATGTCCAAGGTAGAGAACCTCATCGAGCCAAAACTCGCACTTAAAAAACTTGGCATAGAACTGATGTTCTCTGAGCTTATCGAGCACCAAACGCAAGTGCTTTGCATGATCTTCCTTGTTCTTGGAAAAGCCCAAAATGTCATCGAGGTAGACCAAGATGAAGTCATTTGTGTAGGGGTTGAAGATGAAGTTCATCATGCGAGAGAAAGTTGGCGGAGCGTTGACGAGGACAAAAGACATGACAATGTATTCATATGAACCATAGCTTGTTCTGAATGCTGTCTTAGGGATATCTTCTTCACGAATGCGAATCTGGTGATAGCCCATACGGAGATCCAGCTTGGAGAATACTTGAGCACCTTTGAGTTGTTCAAACAGCTCATTGATGTTGGGAAGTGGGTACTTGTTCTTTATAGTCTTCTTGTTCAATGGACGGTAGTCAACACAGAGTCGGTCCATTCCATCCTTCTTCTTCACAAAAAGAACTCCACAACCCCACGGAGAAGAACTAGGTCGGATGAGACCCATACGCTCTTGTTCATCGAGTTGCTTCTTCAGCTCCTTCAACTCTTTAGGTCCAAGCTTGTAAGGACGTTTGCAAACAGGTTCCGTGTCAGGCTCAAGATCGATGACAAATTCAACTGGCCGGTGCGGAGGCATTCCTGGAAGCTCTTCTGGAAAGACGTCTTGATATTCGCAAACAACCGGAATTTGAGAGATGGCATCTAGCTCATCCTTCTCATTGAGAGAAAACAGACGGATGGTATTATCCCTTGCGGCAAAGACAATTGCATCCTCAGACGAATGAGTCAATTGAATCTGCCTGGCGGCACAATCAAGCCGAGCCTTGTGCTTAGAAAGCCAATCCATTCCAAGAATAAGATCAATATCCGAGTTACCAAGGACCATTGGAGAAGCCAGAAACTTGAAATCACCCATCAAGATAGAAATATCAGGAACCATCATGCTAGAACTCAGATGCTTAGCCGGAGAAACAACTTGCAATGCTTTAGGTAATGCCTTAGTGCCAAAATTGTTCTCCGATGCAAATGGGAATGACATGAAAGAATGCGATGCACCAGAGTCAAAAAGAACTTTTGCTGGAATATCGTTAACAGGAAGGTTACCCATGATGACATCTGACGAGTCCTCTGCCTGAGATGCATTCATCATGTTGACCTTGGCGTGCTTGGGGTTATGCTTGACCACAGCTGTACTTGCAGATCTCACAGGAGGAGGAGGAAGACGCCTCTGATTGAAGCATTTGTTGGCATAGTGACCCTTCTGTTGGCACTTGTTGCACGTGACCTCGGAAAGCGGACGGTGATACGGAGCACTTGATCTTGGAGCTTGAGACGAAGTCTTATTCTAAAAGACTGGGTTGGGTGGGTGGGAAGATCCATTGCCACCTTTGCTCTTCTGCTGATAAGGCTGACGGAACAGAGGAGGAGGAAGCCAATACTTTATCTGCTTAGCCACTTGAGTTGAGGAAGAAGGAGTTGCATCTCTGACTCGCTTCTTGGAAGCATCACACTTCAGTTGGGCAGCCTCTTGCTTCATTGCCATGTTGTAAAACTCATCGTACTTCTTGGGCTCAAAAAGGACGAGAGCTAGCTGGAGTTCTTCTCTGAGACCACCCCTGAACTGGTATATCATGCTCTTCTCGTCAGGGACGTCTTGCTTAGCAAAACGGGCGAGCTTCTGAAACATGATGTTGTACTGGTAAACGGACATAGTGCCTTGCTTCAGGTTGCGGAATTCCTCACGCTTGCTTTCAACCACACTCTGAGGAATATGATGAGCTTTGAAGTCTTGACGGAATTCATCCTAGGTAATCGCACGGACTCCTCTGGAATCTTTGTACTGCTGAAACCATTCTGTAGCTTGGTCTTTGAGTTGGAAGGAGGCAAACTTGACAAAGTCCTTAGGCCTGACGTTACTGCACTTGAAATGCTTGCATATGTCCACGAGCCAATCATCAGCGTCTGTTGCCTCAACACAATTTCTGAAGGTCTTTGGCTGGTTAGCGAGGAACTGGTTGAGTGTAGCAAACTCATTCTGATTGTTGCCATGGCCCTGGTTCCCTTGGTTGCTCTCTTGAAGAAGTTGCATGATCAGATGCGTGTTTGCATTGGTAGCGGCCATCACAGCTTGCCATGCCTCCGGAGGTGGAGGTGGCGGTGGCGGATCAGGATTCGGAGTCGTGCGCGTTGGAGGAGCCATCCTGAAGAGGGTGACATCCGTTAGCATCATGACCGACATATATTCAAGCTGAATCAAACGGATTGAAATTGCAACATATTGTCTTCACATCCGAACAAAATGAACGACATTCCAATTGAAATGGTCACATTTCCATAAATTGAGAAGCCACTTAGAAAGAGGTAGAAGAATAAAACCACAAGGTACGGACAAGAATGAATACTCGGTAAGGATTACCCAATCTCAAACCAAATATCCGCGGAAGAAGAACTAGAGCTACAAGAATTCCCACCTATGAAACTCCCGAACCTTTATGGTTATGCAATCAGGTGTTGGGGATACAGGGGAAGCATAATATCTCACCCAAAACTAGCAAATCCTACATCCAGCTATATCCATCCTTCAACACATAACCCAGAAACCTTCAGAAATCATTTACCTCAACCTTCGAAAAGCATCCGTTATACAAGTTATGGCAATACTCCCGAACTCCCGCCCCAGTACTGGGTGGAGTCGAGGTTATCTCACCAACAACTGCATAAAAGAGATTTTCGATGTCGGCGAAACTCAGGTATTCCAGAATCTCAATGATAAAATTGTGATGACAACACCTCGGAGCTCAACTCCCCGGGACACTGCCACAACCGCTAAATGTCAGGAGGCACCAAGAACAATGTTCTCGTCACAAAACCATCGGAACGATTCCAAGATACTCGCGTGATCCTAATTTTTTTTAGTGAAATTTGAGAAGAGAAGAGTCAAAACTCTACGTCAGGATGCCTCAACAGAGCGACGAAGGGACTGAGGAGTAAAAAGAATTCCTAACTCTTCGATATATATAATCCTAAATAACTCAAAACATTTTTCTAGACTCAACAACGCCAACGATTCAATCAAGCAGGGGGCTCCTAAGGTCGGGGAAGGCTCTGATTACCAACTTGTAACACCCTCGATGCGGCTATATCTCCTATGTGTCGAAGCACGACTTAGAGGCATAACCGCATTGAAAGCTATGTCGCAAGTGAGGTAATCTTCACAACAACGCATGTAAATAAATAAAGGGGAAAAGATACATGGTTGGCTTACACTCACCACGTCACACAAATACATGAATATCATTACATTCATCCAATACACTCATGGTCCGACTACGGTAACAAAATAAAGATCAACCCCAAATGCGACAAAGTACCCGATCGCCCCAACTGGGCACCACTACTGATCATCTGGGAAAGACACATAGTAACGACGAGAGTCTTCATCGAACTACCACTTGAGCTCGGTCATATCATCTGGAATGGTATCATCGGTCCCTGCATCTGGTTTTGGAAGTAAATTGTGAGTCACAGGGACTCAGCAATCTCACACCCTCGTAATCAAGACTATTTAAGCTTATAGGTAAGGCAATGTATGAGGTGGAGCTGCAGCAAGCGACTAGCATATATGGTGGCTAACCTATTCGTAAAAGAGAGCGAGAAGAGAAGGAAAAAGCATGGTCAAACAACTATGATCAAGAAGTGATCCTAGAACAACCTACGTTAAGCATTACTCCAACACTATGTTCACTTCCCGGACTCCGCCGAGAAGAGACCATCACGGTAACACACGTGGTTGGTTCATTTTAATTAAGTTAAGTTTCATGTTATCTATAACCGAACATCAACAAATTCCCATCTGCCCATAACCGCGGGCACGGCTTTCGAAAGTTCAAATCCCTGCAGGGGAGTCCCAACTTAGCACATCACAAGCTCTCACGGTCAATGAAGGATATTCCTTCTCCTGAGACATTCCGATCAGACTCGGCATCCCGGTTACAAGACATCCTCGACAATGGTAAAACAAGTCCAGCAACACCGCTCGAATGTGCCGACAAATCCCGATAGGAGCTGCACATATCTCGTTCTTAGGGCACACTCAGATGAGACTAGCTACGAGTAAAACCAACCCTCAAGTTTCCCCGAGGTGGCCCCGCAGGCAGCTCAGTCGGACGAACACTTAGAGGAGCACTGGCCCAGGGGGGTTTAATAAAGATGACCCTCGGGCTCCGGAAACCCAAGGGAAAAAGAGGCTAGGTGGCAAATGGTAAAACCAAGGTTGGGCATTGCTAGAGGAATTTTATTCAAGGCGAACTGTCAAGGGGTTCCCATTATAACCCAACCGTGTAAGGAACGCAAAATTCGGGAACATAACACCGATATGACGGAAACTAGGGCGGCAAGAGTGGAACAAAACACTAGGCATAAGGCCGAGCCTTCCACCCTTTACCAAGTATATAGGTGCATTAAGATAACAAGATAATATTGTGATAACCCAACAATTAACAATGTTCCAACAAGGAACGATCTCCAATCTTCACCTGCAACTAGCAACGCTATAAGAGGGGCTGAGCAAAGCGTTAACATAGCCAAACAACGGTTTGCTAGGACATGGTGGGTTAGAGGTTTGACATGGCAACATGGGAGGCATGATAAGCAAGTGGTAGGCATCGTAGCATAGGCATAGCAAAAGAGCGAGCATCTAGCAAGCAAAGATAGAAGTGATTTCGAGGGTATGGTCATCTTGCCTGCAAAGTTGTTAGAGTTGCCTTGATCCTCATAAGCGAACTCAACGGTCTCCTCGTTCACGAGCTCGTATCCCGGCTCTACCCAAGCAAGAACAACAAGCAAAAGGAACACAATCAACCACGTGCAATACTCAGACAACATGATGCAAACATGGTATGATATGCGGGATGAGATATGCGATGCATATGCAAGATTTGGAAAGGAATGAATGAACCTGGACTCAACTTGGAAATACAAGAGTGCCTGGAAAGGTGAGGTGATTTCGGTGGAAATCGATATAAAGATCACCAGAATCGGATGCACGGTTTGGAAATGGCAAGCAAAACAAATATGGCACCGGTCTGCGATAATCGGCAAGTGACCATCTAAATGCATCAAGAACAACATGCTACAGCACTCCAACATGAAAACAAAATACATGGCAGGGATCCACTCATGAAGCTTGACAAAAGATGAACACTAAGCTATGGCTAATTCATCCATTAACAGATTCAAACAAGCATGGCAAAAGTGCAAAAGATAACAGGTTTCAGACTTTGTGAAATTAACACAAGTCTGGAATTTATAGCAAAAGTAGAGCTCGATTGACTCAAGCTAGGGTGCTCCATAAATGCAAACAAAGACATGGATGGATAGAGCACCACAATATTTACAAAACATCCTTACTGATCATCTTCAAAATCGGCACGGATCACTAGGAAACAACATGAACATATGGCATAAAAACAAAAACAGGACAAGGACTTAGAGAAATTCTAAGTCCCTGAAATCAGCATCAACTATTACGCTACTTTGCATGCTTGTGCTAGTCACCACAAAGATCAAAAAAATACATGGCATGGCATTCTACAAAACACCCCTGTAAAGATGGCATGGCATTCTACAAAACACATGTAGAGCTCATGGTCATAGCATGCACACATTAATCATGGCAAAAATGACAAAAGGCCATTTGCTGAAACAGATCTGACAAATTCATCATATAGCCCTCTTCCAACAGCATTTCGGGCATAAAGATGAGCTCAAATGAAAATGATGCAATGAGATGAAATGATGTACTCGTCGAGACGAACATTTTTATATGCTACATGCACGAATCGGAGTTACGGATGCAGAGTTATGGCATGTCGAAGTATGCAAAAATTAACGAGAGTAGAGGGAAAAAGTCAACCGCTAGATCTAGGGTTCCTCGCGGCGCACGAACCGAGGCCGGATCTGAGCTCGCCGGAGCTCTCGCCGGAGTAGATGAAGAAGACGGCAGCTGGCGAGGGTCAGGCGCAGGGAGGCCGGGACCTGCGGGGCGGCGCGGCGCGGCGATGAGCGGCTCCGGTCGCTGAGTCAGCGGTGGGCGAGGGCGGCGAGCGGCGACCGACTTCCGGTGAAGGCAGCGGGTGCAGACGGCGGCGGGGCGGCGCCCGCGACG
>NC_041390.1:419701917-419742430 GCF_002162155.2 Triticum dicoccoides | reverse complement strand
GGCGGCTCGGGCCGGGGGGCCCCGCCTGGGCCTGGGCGGGCCGGCGCGGGCGAGGCGGCAATGTGGTCTCCCCGGGACAGGTGGCGGCTCCGGGTTGGTTGGCGGAGGCGACGGACGTGTTCGGTTGCGGTCGGACGTGTCCGATGGCGCACGAGGTGATTTTCTAGGGTTTGGAAGGAGGGGATTCGGTATTTTCGAGGAGGGGTCTATATATAGGGGTAGAGGGAGCTAGGAAGCTCCAAATTGAGCACAGTTTTCAGCCACGCGATCGTGATCAAACGCTCTAGATGATAGAAGGGGTTTAGGTGGGTTTTGGGCCAAATTGGAAGGGTGTTGGGCTGCAACACACACAAGGCCTTATCGGTCCCTCGGTTAACCGTTGGAGTATCAAACGAAGTCCAAATGACACGAAACTTGACAGGCGGTCTAACGGTAGTAAACCAAGGCCGCATGACAAGTCTCAGTCCAATCCGAAAAAGTTTAACACCCGCACACGAAAATAGGTAGAAAAGGACCACCGGAGGACATAGGAGCGCCGGAATGCAAAATGGACAACGGGGAAAATGCTCGGATGCATGAGACGAACACGTATGCAAATGCAATGCACATGATGGCACGATATGAGATGCATGACAAAGACAACAACACACGAAGACAAAAACCCGACAACGACGAAATGAAAATAACTTAGTGCCGGAAATGGCAAGAGTTGGGATACATATAAGGTAAATTACATCCGGGGTGTTACAGCTTCGTTGTGGGGACGACTTGCCCCTGGGCTGGAAGACGGTGGGCGATTTCCTTTGTGAGATACCCGGCCGCCCGAAGCTCGGTAATGTGCTTCTCCTTGACGGTGGAGGCCATCCACTTGCCTTGACCTCCGGATCCGGACATGGTTGAGTGCTTGCTCGAGTGGGAAAGAGGAGAACTTGGGCGCTAGAGCTCTAGAGTGGAAGGGCAGAGGAAGAGAGAAGGCGTGGGAGAAGAAGGGGAATCCTTATCTCCTTATAAAGGAAGTGAATATCGAATGCCTCCCCACTCGCCCTAAAACTCGCCTATTCCCAAGGGCTGTGTAAACGGGATGGTTGGGTTACCCATGCCTGTATTGATGAGAATCCCGCGATAAGGGGGCACAATCTCTGCTTTGACAAGACGTGCCAATGGAAACCGCATCTCGAAACGTGGAACGGCAGACGAAAACGGTTCAATATAATGGCCGCACAAACGTGATATCATCTTGTAAAAAGTTGTCAGAAGATGGGACTCGTGAAATATTATATTCTCTACAGTCATGTGGGGTACTTATGTTGCAGATCCGGACACCTTCGTTTTATCCGAAGACTATCTTGGAGTATTAGGAAAGTGGAACCCGTCTTGCAATGCCGAAGACAATCTGCCCGCCGGACATATCATCATTGAAGCCTAGTTCAAGGGCTACTGAGGGAGTCCTGGACTAAGCGGTCCTCGGGCGTCCGACCTATTGGATATGGGATGGACTGTTGGGCCGTGAAGATACGAAGACCAAAGACTCTACCCGTGTCTGGATAGGACTCTCCATGGCGTGGAAGGCAAGCTTGGCAATCAACTATGAAGATTCCTTTGTTTGTAACCGACCTTGTGTAACCCTAGATCCCTCCTGTGTCTATATAAACGGGAGGGCTAGGTCCGTAGATAGAGACACATAATCATAGCCAGGATAGACTTTTAGGGTTTAGTCATTACGATCTCGTGGTAGATCAACTCTTGTAATACTCATATTCATCAAGATCAATCAAGCAGGAAGTAGGGTATTACCTCCATAGAGAGGGCCCGAACCTGGGTAAACATTGTGCCCCTCGTCTCCTGTTACCATCGATCCTAGACGCACAGTTTGGGACCCCCTACCCGAGATCCGCCGGTTTTGACACCGACACCCAGCTCCTGTTATTACCACCTTACGTTCTGCTTGTTCGACTAAGGTAGTAAAGGGAGAACTACTGCGATTGTGTTTCTGGTTCGTCTGGTCAAACACCTCAGTAGAGAAAGCCGAAAACTGACTTCGGTTCGGTCACGCGCCTAAGGCATCCCTGTTCGGATAGCCGCATGTGCACCAGGGGCTAGTTCTTTGCCCCACAGTCAAACTCCTATGGCTAAGTGAAAGTGCTAAAGCCGCATAGTCTGATTGCCTGGTTCGTTACATAAGTCACGTCCTTTATGGACCAAGACATTGGGTCAAGAGTGATTACACGTTATTATGAACACCCCCGTAGCATCTACGTGGGGGTTGAAGCCGACGATTGGCAAACTTTCAAGAATAATAAAATACGGTCACACGGGAGGTATGTAGTTCGGATAAAAGCATAATTATATTACAAAGCCTTGGTTTATAATACAACGTCTGGGAAGTTCGGATACATTCACTCAAACATGATATCCTTTGAGCATTGACCATCTATCAAACGGGCACCCTCTAGGACGTCTTCGAAATAGCGCTCCGGCTTGCGGTGGTCCTTGCCTCCTAGCGGGCCCTCGACTGCCATGATAGCGGCCTACATTTTCACCCACTGTATCTTGACACGGGCAAAGGCCATCCATGCACCTTCTATACATGACGACAGCTTGACCGCATCAATTTGGGGCAGCGCGTTGACAAGTCGCTGCACCAGGTCGAAATAGCTGCTTGGAATAGGTTTGATCGGCCACAACCGGACTATGACGTCCCTCATGGCCAATCCGGACATCCTATGCAGCTCGACCCACTGCGCCATCTGGTCATTCAACAGCGCTAGGCGCTCCTGCGCCGCGAACTGTGACCAGAATAGCTTCTCCGTCGTGTGCCCCTCCTGGGCCCGGAAGAACTGTGCGGCGTCGGCAGCACTCTTCGGAAGATCCGCAAAGGCATCTGGAGCACTCCATAGTCGAGTGAGAAAGGCATACTTCTGATTGCCAAATTTACTCTGTAAGAGAAAGGGCTTACCGGCCGCTATCTGTCCAGCCTGTTTGATCTCCTTGCGCGCCGCTCGGGATTTGGCCCGCGCCTCCTTAGCTCTTGAAGAGCCTTGTCAAGGTCGGTCGCCTGGGCTTTATTCTTCTCTTCTAGGGACTCGCACTTGCTGGTGGTGTCCTTGAGCGCTTGCTCCACTTCGGTCATCCGCTCCTCGTATTGGCGACGGATGACCTGTTCGGACTCCAAGTCCTCGGCCGCTTTATCAACGGCCGCTTTATCAACGGCCGCTTTGTTCACCCTTGCCTGCTCCTTGGCCTGGGAAAGTTCACCTTTGAGGGTCTCGACCGCAGCAGCGTGGCCTGCAATCATACACATAGCAGCGCATGAGCTCCAACTCAGATTCTGCATATTAATACAGGCATGAATGAGATATTTTGAAACATACCTTGCGCTTCATCAAACCTCTTGTTGATGCAAATGAGATCCTCATCGGCCAGCCCTAGCTTACGCTTGAGCTCGGATACTTCAGCGGCCTGGACGGTTGCCGATAATAGTGAAGCATGTTCCTCAAAATAGACAAGCACATTATCTCCTACGAATATTATCGATCCTCTGTTCGTCCTTTTTTCCAAAAGACGAACAGAGTCTCAAGGGCTACCACCTATATACAGGCATATTTTTCATATGAAAAGCGGTCAAGAATATTACATCGCATACCTCGTATCCTATTAGAAGGCTAGTGAAGGCTTCGTTTAGCCTGCTCTTGCCAGACCGAACCTTTTGAACCACCACACCCATCAGGGTGCAGTGCTCCTCCATGATGGAAGCATGCTGCAGTGCCTCCATTAGTATTTTCGACACCTCCGGATTAGTGGAGGTTGCCACTGGAGTTGGCGCTCCCCCCTCCGAAGGGAGTCGCTTATTTGGTTCCGGAGCCACTTGGGTTTGCGGAATGGTGTTCGGCTGGGGGCCAGACTGGTCAAGGCCCCCGTCGTTAGTCTCCACGGGGATTGCTTCCCCCGTGTTCTCGGCAGCCAAGACGTTACCCTCTGGCGCCGTTTTGGTGGCCTCCCGTACCGCTCTGCTGCCCGGAGAGGCCCTTCGGGACAACACTTCAGTGTCGTCCATGGCGATAGGCGGGGAGGCTTGCAGAGGCGACTCGCTCTCCATCATCCCCGGATCCAACGAATTCCCCTCCGACGATTGTCGGGGGAGGTCGCGGGCCGTACTACATCATACATTGTTTTAAGATCACAATTACAAAAACCGGACTTATGTAAGGCATCCTCGGATACTTACGTTGCGGCGAGGGGCTTCGACTTGGGGCGCCACTCGGGGATGGCTTCGACATCCGAATACGAGCCGTCTAGGAGGGATATTTTCCCCCTCTTGGGCGCCTCCGCCTCTGGGTTTACAGAGGCCGCCCTTTTCTTAGTCCTCCCCTTCGGGGGAGAATTGCTTTCTGCCTCTCCCTCCTCTTCATCTTCATCTTCCTCGTGGGAGGAATGAGTTTAGGTCTCTCCGGACACTGCGTCTGAAGTACCTTTATGGCGGAGACCACCTCTGGCCTCCTTGCTCTTCTTCTTGGCCTTTTTCTCCGACGCTTGATAGGGCGCCGGGACCAGCATCCTCATTAACAGAGGATCAGCTGGGTTTTCAGGGAGTGGAGTCGGACACCTAATCCACTCCGCCTTCTTTGTCCATCCCTATTTATAGGACGGAATTCTCATTGCACCCCTTTGGTTGATGAACGAAGTTATGTTTGAAAATTTAGCACTTACCGGGGAGGCCGGATGATTACAGTCGAGGCCGATGTCCTCGGACGTCTTTGGCCACGACTTTTGAGTCTTGAAGAGCATCTTCTAGATCACTTCATGCATCGTGCCGAAGAACCGTTGCTGGGTCTGCGGCCCTTCCGGATTGAACTCCCACATGCGGAGAGGCTGACGTTGGCAGGGAAGGGTTTGGTAGATGAGCTCACCTGGTTCACGTCAGTGAGGCTGGTTTTCTTATCTATGATACGTTTGATGCGCTTTTGCAGTGTCAATACCTCGTCGGATGATACCCAATCCAGACCCTTGTTGGTCCATGACGCAAGTCACAGCGGGTCCGGATCTGAAAGCAGGAGCGTCTGCCCACTTGGTGCCGCGGGGTTCGGTGATGTAGAACCACTCCTGCTGCCATGTCTCGACGGTCTCCACAAAAGCCCCTCTAGGCCAGATACATTGGGAAGTTTGCTCACCATGGCGCCGCCGCAATCCATGTGCTGCCCTCGACCACCTTCGACTTCATGTTGAAAGCCTTGAGTCATAGGCCGAAGTGTGGGAGGATGCGGAGGAATACCTCACACACAATGATGAATGCCGAGATGTGGAGAAAGGAGTTCAAGGATAGATCGTGAAAATCTAGCCCGCAATAGAACATGAGACCACGAACAAAGGGGTGGAGGGGAAACCCTAGTCCACGGAGGAAGTGAGGGATGAACACAACCCTCTCACCGGTCTCTAGAGTGGGGATGACTTGCTCTTTGGTAGGGAGCTTGTGTTTGATTTCTGCTGTTAAGTACCTCGCCTCATGGAGCTCCTTGATGTCCTTCTCCATCACAGAGGAGGCCACCCACTTGCCTTGAGAGCCGGATCCGAACATGGTTAGAGTGATTGGTCATGATGGAAAAGATTGAAGCTTGGGCGCTGGAGCTCGAGGATGAAAGGATTGAGGAAGAAGAAGGCATGGGGTAAAAGACGGGTCCTTATCCCCTTATAAAGGCAGTAAATATCGAGCGCCCCCTCACAAGCCTTAAAACTCCCCTATTCCCAGGGGGTCATGCGAACGGCACAGTTGGATTACCCAAAACCGTATTGATGAGAATCCTGCAATAAGGGGATACGATCTCTGCTTTGACAAGACGTGTCAATAGAGGCCGTGCCTCGAGACGCGAAGCGGGAGGCCACAAAACGGCTCGAAATAATGATAAAGCCAAACATAACATCTCGCCAAAAAAGCTGTCGGTAGACATGACTTATTTTGTTTGAGTATTTTGCCCTTGTGGTTCAGGGTTGTAACTGTTATACAGAGCCGTATATAGTTCTGTTGCTCAACTACTTTGGAGTATTCGGAGGAGGAACCCGCCTTGCAATGCCGAAGATAGTCTGCATGCTAGACACATCGTAATTGAAGCCTAGTTTAGGGGCTACTGAGGGAGTCCTGGATTAGGGGGTATCCGGGCGTCCGGGCTATGTGACATGGGCCGTACTAATGGGCCGTGAAGATACAAGATAGAAGGCCTTCCCCCGTGTCCGGATGGGACTCTCCTTTGCGTGGATGGCAAGCTTGGCGTCCGGATGTGTAGTTTCCTTTCTCTGTAAACCGACTATGTACAACCCTAGGCCCCTCCGATGTCTATATAAACTGAAGGGTTTAGTCTGTAGAGGCTAAGAAAAATCATACAAGCGAGACATCTAGGGTTTAGCCATCTCGAGGTAGATCGACTCTTGTAACACTTATACTCATCAAAGTCAATTAAGCAAGAAGTAGGGTATTACCTCCACTAAGAGGGCCTAAACCTGGGTAAACATCGTGTCCCCTGCCTCCTGTTACCTTCTATCCTCAGACACACATTTCGGGACCCCCTACCCGAGATCGTCTAGTTTTGACACCGACAAACGATTCTTGCTATAAGCCCATAGAAGCCAGATAAAACTTGCAACAACAAAGTAGAGGATGTCTAACTTGTTTTTGCAGGGCATGTTGTGATGTGATATGGTCAAGACATGATGTGATATAAGTTATTGTATGAGATGATCATGTTTTGTAAAAGTTATCAGCAACTGGCAGGAGCCTTATGGTTGTCGCTTTATTGTACGAAATGCAATCGCCATGTAATTGCTTTACTTTATCACTATGCGGTAGCGATAGTTGTAGAAGCAATAGTTGGCGAGACGACAACGATGCTACGATGGTGATCATGATGGTGCTTTGGAGATGGAGATCAAAAGCACAAGATGATGATGGCCATATCATGTCACATATTTTGATTGCATGTGATGTTTATCTTTTATGCATCTTATTTGGTTTAGTACGGCGGTAGCATTATAAGATGATCCCTCACTAAATTTCAAGGTATAAGTATTCTCCCTGAGTATGCATTGTTGCTACAGTTCGTCGTGCCGAGACACCACGTGATGATCGGTTGTGATAAGCTCTACGTTCACATACAACGGGTGTAAGACAATTTTGCACGTGCAGAATACTCAGGTTAAACTTGACGAGCCTAGCATATACATATATGGCCTCGGAACACTGAGACCGAAAGGTCGAACGTGAATCATATAGTAGATATGATCAACATAGAGATGTTCACCATTGAAAACTGCTCCATCTCACGTGATGATCGGACATGATTTAGTTGATATGGATCACATGATCATTTAGATGACTAGAGGGATGTCTATCTAAGCGGGAGTCCTTTAGTAGTATGATTAATTGAACTTAAATTTATCATGAACTTAGTCCTGATAGTTTTTGCATAACTATGTTGTTGTAGATCAATGGCCCGTGCTACCGTTCCCTTGAATTTTAATGCATTCCTAGAGAAAGCTAAGTTGAAAGATGATGGTAGCAACTACACAGACTGGGTTAGTAACTTGAGGATTATCCTCATTGCTGCATAGAAGAATTACGTCCTGGAAGCACTGTTAGGTGCAAGGCCTGCTGCAAGAGCAACTCCGGATGTTATGAACATCTGGCAAGCTAAAGCTGATGACTACTCAATAGTTCACTGTGCCATGCTTTACAGCTTAGAATCAGTACTTCAAAGATTTTTGAACGTCATGGAGCATATGATATGTTGCAAGCTAAAGTTAATATTTCAAGAAAATGCCCGAGTTGAGAGATATGAAGTCTCCAACAAGTTCTATAGCTGCAAGATGGAGGAGAACAGTTCTGTCAGTGAACACATACTCATAATGTCTGGGTACCATAACCACTTGACTCAGATGGGAGTTAATCTTTCGGATGATAGTGTCATTGACAGAGTTCTTCAATCACTGCCAGCAAGCTATAAAAGCTTCGTGATGAACTATATGCAAGGGATGGAAAAGACAATTCCCGAGCTCTTCACGATGCTTAAGGCTGTGGAGGTAGAAATCAAGAAGGAGCATCAAGTGTTGATGGTTAACAAGACCACTAGTTTTAAGAAAAAGGGCAAAGGTAAGAAGGGAAACTTCAAGAAGAATAGCAAGCAAGTTGCTACTCCCGGGAAAGAAGCCCAAGTCTAGACCTAAGCCTAAAACTGAGTGCTTCTACCGCAAAGGGACTGGTCACTGGAAGCAGAACTTCCCCAAGTATTTGGCGGATAAGAAGGATGGCAAAGTGAAAGGTATATTTTATATACATGTTATTGATGTGTACCTTACTAATGCTCGTAGTAGCGCCTGGGTATTTGATACTGGTTCAATTGCTCATATTTGCAACTCGAAATAGGGGCTATGGATTAAACGAAGATTGGCTCAGGACAAGGTGACGATGCGTGTCGGAAATGGTTCCAAGGTCGATGTGATCGCCGTCGGCACACTACATCTACATCTACCTTTGGGATTAGTTTTAGACCTGAATAATTGTTATTTGGTGCCAGCATTGAGCATGAACATTATATCTGGATCTTGTTTGATGCGAGACGGTTATTCATTTAAATCGGAGAATAATGGTTGTTCTATTTATATGAGTAATATCTTTTATGGTCATGTACCCTTGATGAGTGGTCTATTTTTGTTGAATCTCGGTCGTAGTGATACACATATTCATAATATTGATGTCAAAAGATGCAAAGCTAATAATGATAGTGCGACTTATTTGTGGCACTGCCGTTTAGGTCATATTGGTGTAAAGCGCATGAAGAAACTCCATGCCGATGGGCTTTTGGAATCACTTGATTATGAATCATTTGATGCTTGCGAACCATGCCTCATGGGCAAGATGACTAAAACTCCGTTCTATGGAACAATGGAGTGAGCCACAGACTTATTGGAAATAATACATACTGAGGTATGGGGTCCGATGAGTGTTGAGGCTCATGGCAGTATCATTGTTTTCTGACCTTCACAGATGATTTGAGCATATATGGGTATATCTACTTAATGAAACATAAGTTCGAAACATATGAAAAGTTCAAAGAATTTCAGAGTGAACTGGAAAATCATCGTAACAAGAAAATAAAGTTTCTATGATTTGATCGTGGAGGTGAATATTTGAGTAATGAGTTTGATCTTCATTTAAAACAATGTGGAATAGTTTCGCAACTCACGCCACCTGGAACACCACAGCGTAATGGTGTGTCCGAATGTCGTAACCGTACTTTATTAGATATGGTGCGATCTATGATGTCTCTTACCAATTTAGCACTGTCGTCTTGGGGTTATACTTTAGAGACGGCTACATTCACGTTAAATAGGGCACCATCTAATTCCGTTGAGATCACACCATATGAATTGTGGTTTGGCAAGAAACCTAAGCTGTCGTTTCTTAAAGTTTGGGGTTGCGATGCTTATGTGAAAAAGCTTCAACCTGATAAGCTCGAACCCAATCCGGAGAAATGCGTCTTCATAGGATACCCAAAGGAAACCGTTGGGTACACCTTCTATCACAGATCCGAAGGCAAGATATTCGTTGCTAAGAATGGATCCTTTCTAGAGAAGGAGTTTCTCTCAAAAGAAGTGAGTGGGAGGAAAGTAGAACTTGATGAGGTAGTTGAACCTTCTCTCGAATTGGAAAGTAGTTCATCACAGAAATCAGTTCTAGTGATGCCTACACCAATTAGTGAGGAAATTAATGATGCTGGCCATGAAACTTCAGATCAAGTTACTACCGAACCTCGTAGGTCAACCAGATTACGTTCCGCACCAGAGTGGTATGATAATCCTGTTCTGGAAGTCATGTTACTAGACAATGGCAAACCTACTGAGGGAGTCCTGGATTAGGGGGTGTTCGGGTAGCCGGACTATACCTTCAGCCGGACTCCTGGACTATGAAGATACAAGATTGAAGACTTCGTCCCGTGTCCAGATGGGACTTTCCTTGGCGTGGAAGGCAAGCTTGGCGATGCGGATATTCAAGATCTCCTACCATTGTAACCGACTCTGTGTAACCCTAACCCTATCCGGTGTCTATATAAACCGGAGGGTTGTAGTCCGTAGGCAATCAACTCCATACACAACAATCATACCATAGGCTAGCTTCTAGGGTTTAGCCTCCTTGATCTCGTGGTAGATCTACTCTTGTACTACCCATATCATCAATATTAATCAAATAGGAGTAGGGTATTACCTCCATCAAGAGGGCCCGAACCTGGGTAAAACAAAGTGTCCCGTGTCTCCTGTTACCATCCGGCCTAGACGCACAGTTCGGGACCCCCTACCCGAGATCCGCCGGTTTTGACACCGACATTGGTGCTTTCATTGAGAGCTCCTCTGTGTCGTCGCCTTTAGGCCCGATGGCTCCTTCGATCATCAACAACGATGCAGTCCAGGGTGAGATTTTTCTCCCCGGACAGATCTTCGTCTTCGGCGGCTTCGCAGTGCGGGCCAATTCACTTGGCCACCTGGAGCAGATCAAAAGCTACGCCCCTGGCCATCAAGTCAGGTTTGGAAGCCTAAACTACACGGCAGACATCTGCGGAGATTCGATCTTCGACGGATTCGAGCCACAGCCAAGCGCGCCGCACTGTCTCGTGGGGCATGATCTAGCTCTGCCGCCGAACAGTACCCTGGAGGCCGCAAACGCACCGGCTCTGACCCTTAATTTGGAGCCGGCTGCGCCAATCGAGGGTGAGCGGTTGGACGTCACCTCGGGGGCTGTAATCTCAAAGGCGATCAAGCCAAACGCCAGCCCCGCACTCTGCATGGCCCGTGACTCCAAGGAGCCGGATTCCTCTCCGAACTCCGAACCCCTCACGTCCCTGCCGATCGAACCCGATTGGGCGCCAATAATGGAGTTCACTGCCGCAGACATCTTTCAGCACTCGCCCTTCGGCGACATCCTGAATTCTCTAAAGTCTCTCTCTTTATCAGGAGAGCCCTGGCTGGATTACGGTCAGCGAGGATGGGATACGGACGATGAAGAAATTCAAAGCCCACCCACCACCCACTTGGTATCCACTTTCGACAATTTAAACGACGTGCTCAACTGCGACTCCAGAGACATCGACAGCATGGATGACGATGCAGGAGATACTGACGAACCAACGCCCATAGGGCATTGGACAGCCACCTCATCCCACGATGTGTACATGGTGGATACCCCTAAAGGAAGCGACAACAAGGGAAAAGGGGATGGGACGGGAGATCGACCCCCCCGAAAAGCAATCAAAGTGTCAGCGTAAACACCGACCCAAGCCCCGCCTCGACAAAAACCCAGCCATAGAGCAGGACGAGCCGGTAGACGATGAGCAGGCCTTAGAGCAACCGTCCGAATAGGGAAACACAGATAGAGAAACCGAACATCCCTCCTCTGGCGAAATCGAACATCCCTCCTCTGGCGAAAACGGCATTCCAGACAACCTCACGCCGAACAAACCTATGGAGCAGAAGAATCTCCACGAGAGACTCGTTGCAACTGCACGCAGCCTAAAAAAGCAGAAGCGGAAGCTAAAAACAGCGGAAGATGCACTCCGGATTAGATGGAGCAAAGTAACAAATACAACAGATAAGTACGGCGATAGACGCCGCACTAAAAGCTATCCAAAAAGAAAGCTACTGCCTGAATTCGACGAAGAGGCCCTAGAGCCCTCGCATTCAAAAAATGAAAAAGCCACATGGTCGGATAGACGACCCCATAAAGCGGCAAACGACGCCGGACCTAAAGCGGCATGCGACCCACTTAAAGATTCGCATCATGGCCCAGTCAGATCCATTTATGGGCCAAGAAAGCAAGCTCTCACAAGCAACGCTATGAAGCCATCATCAGAATCCGGCATACCCAAATATAGGGGCGCCGCACACCCCCTATGTTTCACCAATGAGGTCCTAGACTATGAATTCCCAGAGGGATTCAAACCCATAAACATAGAGGTATATGATGGAACAACAGACCCTGGAGTCTGGATCGAGGATTATATCCTCCACATACACATGGCTAGAGGAGATGATCTCCATGCCATAAAATATCTACCCCTTAAGCTTAAAGGGCCAGCTCGGCATTGGCTTAAAAGCCTTGCAGAAAACACAATCGGAAGCTGGGAAGAGCTCGAGGATGCTTTCCGAGAAAACTTTCAAGGGACCTATGTCCGTCCCCGAGATGCAGACGATCTTAGTCACATAACTCAACAACCCGGGGAATCAGCTCGGCAGGTCTGGAATAGATTCCTCATTAAAAAGAATCAGATAGTCGACTGTCCGGACGCCGAAGCCTTAGCAGCTTTCAGGCATAATGTCCGAGACGAATGGCTCGCCAGACACCTCGTCCAAGAAAAGCCAAGGACAATGGCCGCACTAACAAGCCTCATGACCCGCTTTTGTGCAGGGGAGGACAGCTGGTTGGCAAGGTGCAGCCCTAGCAACCCAAGTACATCCGAAACCAGGGATGGAAACGGAAAACCACGACGCAACAAGGACCGTCGCTGGACTAAGGACAAAAGTCCGAAGAGCACGGCAGTCAATGCCGGATTCAAAGGCTCACGACAAAATCAGGAAAAATCGCCCCCCAGGATAACAGGGACGATCCATCCAACCTAAATAAAATCCTAGACAGGATATGTCAGATACACAGTACTCCCGGGAAGCCTGCTAACCATACCCACAGAGACTGTTGGGTTTTCAAACAATCCGGCAGACTCAATGTCGAACACAAGGGGCTCGACACACCAAGCGAAGACGAGGACAAACCCCAAAAGCAGAGCACCAGGAAACAAAAGAACTTCCCACAGGAAGTAAAAACAGTGAACTCACTTCACATAACAAAACGTGCGGCGCCCGTAAAGGTACGCACCACACGGCCCATCCCCAAAGGGTCCTGCCACTGGTTGTCAAAATCGATCATCTTCGATCAGCTAGATTATTCTAGGAATATCAAGAATGTAGGCTGGACTGCTTTGATACTCGATCCAATAATTGGCGGACTCAAGTTTTCAAATGTCCTTATGGACGGCGACAGTGGACTAAACCTGATATATCAGGATACAATCCAGCACATGGGGATAAACCCAGCAAGAATCCACCGCAGCAAAACCTCCTTTCAAGGGGTAATACCTGGTCCGGACACCCATTGTACGGGTTTTCTCCGACTCACAGTCATATTCGGCTCTGCCGATAACCTCCGTCGCGAAAAGTTGACCTTCCATATCATCCCGTTCTCAAGTCGCTATCAAGCACTACTAGGACGCGAAGCTTTCGCTCGCTTTAACGCAATACCGCATTATGCATCTCTTACGCTCAAGATGCCCGGTCCATGAGGCATCATCTCTTTGAAGGGGAAGCACTAAAGTGCGCCTCCCCAAGCGGAGGACTGTGCGGCCGCTTTGACAGCCCCACAGCAAAATGGCCTCACCGGCCAAAAAAACTTCAAAATAGGTCATTTAAAGACCACGGACGCAGATAGACGAGTTCGGTGCAAAATCAACATTGATGCAGGCCTAGAAGCCATATACCCCAGCACTAGGGGCTCCACGCATATACAATAAGATACAATAAAGCTCAAACTTATATATCTTACTTTATACTTTGCTTATTTTAAACTTTTTCAGCACGGCTCGTTTTCAACTCAGTTCCTCTCTTTTACAGATGAACGTCGTGCGGCGCCCGTCCAGGATACGGCACAACGGAGACACAGGCGCAGACGTGCAGTAGGGACCCGTCCTAAAGGATTCTTTTTAGATTAAGACCCTGCGTAAACCTTTTTTACTGTCTCTTGTTGTTACACATCCCCTGGTTTTCTCTTTCTAATATAACCAAGGAGGAGGCTGGCGTCTTGGCATATGGCCACGTCAGAATTTTTGCACGTACCTGGACACTAGGGGCTTTTTTAATAAAGAGTGTGGTTTGGCCCGCACTCATAAAGACCGAACACCTCAGGGAGTGTTCGGCGTCGCGAGTTTTGGCATTATATGCATCATCTCCGAATCATGTCTTTGGTCAAATGTTGGGTTGCCCGGCTCCTGAGTTCGGCTACCTTACGTTCCGCTCTATCGGCTAAGGTAGCACCAGGAGAACTACTGCGATTGTGCACCCGGTTCGGCCAGGGCGAGCACCTCAGTAGAGAAAGCCGAAAACTGACTGTCATGATGTAGCATGAGACTGGTCAGCCACTCGATGACCGATCGGAATCTATCAGATTCCTCCGCTTTAACGAAGGGCCGCTTCCCGGTCAGGCACATACGCGCCCCGAATTCGGACGAGCGCAGTTGCCAACAAGGAGCTACCTAAAGAGTCTCATTTTCAAACTCCTATGGCTAAGTGAAAGTGTTAAAGCATTATAGTCCGGTTGCCTGGCCCGCTGCGCTATCACCTCCTTTCTAGGACCAAGACGTTGGGTTAAGTGTGAAAATGCGTCTTCTACGAGCACCCCCGCACTATCTGCGTGGGGGCTGAAGCCAACGACTGCCATCTTTCAGATTCTATATATATATATATATATATACATATATATATATATATATCTTAAAACGGCCGCATAGAAGGTGTTAATAATACTTGGAGGCACAAGTATAAAAAAGGCCACTACAATTTATCAAAATACTACTTTTCAATTACATATGCTATCATAACATAGCATCTTTCGAGCACTGCGTCTCTATTACATGAGCGCCTTCAAGGACTTCCTGAAAATAGTACTCGGAAGATACTCGGCTTTTGTCCGAATCTTGGGACGCAACAACGATGGTCTCCATCTCTGCCCAGTATGTCTTGACACGGGCAAGAGCCATCCTTGCGCCCTCTATGCATGCTGACCTCTTCATTGCATTAATACGCGGCACCGCATCAAGGAATTGCTGCACCAAGCTGAAATAACTCTTCGGCTCCGATCTCCCTGGCCACAGATGATCCATGACGTACTTCATGGCGAGTCCGGACAACCTATTCAGTTCGGCCCATTGAGACAAACGATCATCCACTGCCAGTGGACGCTCTGGATTATGAAACTGCGACCAGAAAAGCTTTTCCACTTCGCAATCTTTCTGATCTTGAAAGTGTTCGGTCGCATTAGCGGCACTCGTTGCCAAGTCCAGATAGGTGTCCTTCACACTCCACATCCGGTCCAACGGAGCAAACTTCGGATCAAAAAACTTCCTCCGCAGCATAAAGGGCTTTCCAGCCGCAATCTGTTTGGCCTGACGCAGCTCCTCTTTCGCAGCTCTCATCACAGAGCAAGCATCCTTGGCATCGGCAACGGCCTTCTCTAAGTCCGTCTGTCTCGCCTGGTCTTCTTTCTCAAGAAGTTTGCAACGGTCTGCAGCGCTCTTTAACTTCTCGGCCATCTTGGCCATCTCTTCTTTGCTTCGGCAGTGAGCAGCCTGTTCGGCTCTCAGCTCTTCAAGGGCCTTCTCGGCAGCCGCATCGCTTTTTCTGGCTTGCCCCTTAGCTCGGGCAAGTTCTGCCCTAAGATTCTCCACGGCGGCCGTACCATCTGCGTCAAGCACACACATTGTAAGACACTGGCATGAAGCTCCTCTTACTTGATGCCGCCCGAAGAATTACATACCTTGAGCCTCATCAAGCCGCTTGTTGACAAGCACGATGTCGGCATCTGCCACGTCTAGTTGCCGCTTTAGTTCGGCCACATCATAAGTTCGGCTTGATTCCGGACACCTCGCCACCTAGATTCAAAGGCGACATCTTAGACCTGGGATTATGATCCTCTGCGTGCCGTCATTTCTTGACAACGCGCAGAGTCTCAGGGGCTACTATCTATACAGGGCGCACCTTACTTATTCGCAATAGACAAAAGTGTACATTATCTAAACGTACCTCAAAACCCGTCAGTAAACTTTTGACGGCCTCATGCAATCCGCTTTTTGCGGACGAAATCCTTTCAATCACCGTGCCCATCAATGCACGATGCTCCTCTGAGATAGAAGCTCGCCCCAGCAGAATCTTCAGCTCCTCCGGCCGAGCACCAGACAGTGCCGGACTTGTCCTATGGCCTCTTTCAAAGGCCGGACGCGGAGAGCCTTGGGGGGCCACATAGTCTTTCGCCACTGCTGGATTCGGAGAAACCCTCCGCGACGACACCTCAGGGTCGCCCGCCTCGCTAGGCGGGACGGCAGGGGGAGGCGTCCCGCTCTCCATCATCTCCGGAAGAAGATCCCCCGAAGACGAGCTCTGCTGAGAAGGGCTGAGGTCCGAGCTATAAGGTAAAATTTCGGTTAGTCTTCTCAGATATAAATCAAGGATTTCTCTCATCCCTCAAAAGGAAAACCTCTCTCTACTTACGGCTCGCTGGAGGGCTGATCCCCTTGAGGGCGTGGTCCGGCCAAGGAACTCCCGGGCGTCGGACCCTCTGACGAGGATTTTCTCCCCCGTTTCGAGGCCATGGTCTCCGGGTCGTCAGAGGCGGCTCTCTTCTTCCCCTTAGGAGAGGAATTGTCGGTTCCTCCCTTCGGAGTAGCCTCCTTCGAGGAGGCCATAGCTTCCTTGTCCTCCCCCTCCAAAGGCATTTTTTCCTGCATCCTGACCAGCACGGGATCCGGCCGGGTTTCAGGAAGGGGAGCCGGACACCTGGTCAGCTTTGCTGTCGCTATCCACTCCTGTTTAAAAGGACGGCTCTTTTAGGGGCAAGTTTATGACAATTATACGGATAGAAGATCCGGGCACAAGGTTGCTTACTTGAGTATCCGGGCGATTGCAGCCTAGGCCTGCGTCCTCGGTTAAATCTGGACACATCTCTTGTGGTCCGAAGAACAGTCTATACATCTCCGCGGGCGTTGCGCCCATAAAATGCTGGAGAACTCGTGGTCCCTCCGGATTAAACTCCCACAAACGAAGGGAGCGACGTTTGCCGGGAAATGTTCGGCGAATCAGCATGACCTGCGTCACCTTGACCAGGTTGAGGTCTCCTTTTAAGAGATCCCTAATGTGGCCCTGCAACAGGGGCACGTCTTTGGATAACCCCCAATCTAATCCTTTGTTGATCCATGACGCTAGCCGTGGTGGGGGACCCGAGCGAAAGGCAGGAGGCGCCACCCACTTGGCACTCTTGGGAGCGGTGATATAGAACCACTCTCGCTGCCACAAGCCGAGCTCCTCTTGAAAGGAGCCCTCAGGCCATGGAGCATCGGCATTGTTACTGATGACAGCACCTCCGCACTCTGCGTGCCGTCCCTCGATCATCTTCGGCTCCACTCCAAAAGTCTTGAGCCAGAAACCGAAGTGAGGAGTAACACGGAGGAACGCTTCGCACACAACGATGAATGAGGAAATGTGGAGGATGGACTCCGGAGCTAAGTCATGAAATTCCAGCCCGTAATAAAACAGCAGCCCCCTCACAAAGGGATCCATCGAGAAGCCTAACCCCCGAAGGAAGTGAGACATGAACACTACGCTCTCACCGGGCTGGGGATTGGGAATAGCCTGCCCTTGAGCAGGCAACCTATGCGGAATTTCGGTGGTCAAGAACTTAGCCTCTGTCAACTTTAGCACATCCTCCTCCATGACGGAGGAGGGCATCCATCGGCCTTGAAGGTCCGAACCGAACAATGTCGAAGGTCCAAAGCGCCTGGAATCTGAAACCTAGGGTGTTGGAACTCGAGGCGACGGGCGAACTCGTTTGAGATTGGAAAAAGGAGTAAGGCCTTGGTCTCTTTATAAGAGGTTGAATACCAGGAGCCCTCCCCGTAACCGTTTGGGACTCGCCTTTAATTGAGAAAACATGCTAACGGGCACGATTGGGTTACCCACGTCCGTATTGATGAGGATCCCATAAAGGGGGGCACACGATCTCTGCTTTGACAAGACATGCCAAGGAAATCGCCTCGCAAAACATGCTGAGGTGGAAAAGTAAAAATGATTTGAGTAAAGGACTTGGCCGTAGTGTGATAGTGCACTACGGAATACGTCAGCATATTTGAGTAAAGGACTTGGCCGTAGTGTTAATATTATTATTCTCTCTATGGCAATATGTGGAAGCTTATTTTGCAGAACCGGACACTACTCTTGGTGTTTACAAATCTTCTATGAAGGACTTGGAGGAGGAATCCGCCTTGCAATGCCGAAGACAATTTGTGCGCCGGACTCGTCGTCATTGAAGCCTGGTTCAGGGGCTACTGAGGGAGTCTTGGATTAGGGGGTGTTCGGGTAGCCGGACTATACCTTCAGCCGGACTCCTGGACTATGAAGATACAAGATTGAAGACTTCGTCCCGTGTCCGGATGGGACTTTCCTTGGCGTGGAAGGCAAGCTTGGCGATGCGGATATTCAAGATCTCCTACCATTGTAACCGACTCTGTGTAACCCTAACCCTATCCGGTGTCTATATAAACCGGAGGGTTGTAGTCCGTAGGTAATCAACTCCATACACAACAATCATACCATAGGCTAGCTTCTAGGGTTTAGCCTCCTTGATCTCGTGGTAGATCTACTCTTGTACTACCCATATCATCAATATTAATCAAGCAGGAGTAGGGTATTACCTCCATCAAGAGGGCCCGAACCTGGGTAAAACAAAGTGTCCCCTATCTCCTGTTACCATCCGGCCTAGACGCATAGTTCGGGACCCCCTACCCGAGATCCGCCGGTTTTGACACCGACACCTAGGAACTATGAGGAAGCGATGATGAGCCCAGATTCTGCGAAATGGCTTGAGGCCATGAAATCTGAGATGGGATCCATGTATGAGAACGAAGTGTGGACTTTGGTTGACTTGCTGATGATCAGCAAGCCATAGAGAATAAATGGATCTTCAAGAAGAAGACTGACGCTGACGGTAATGTTACTGTCTACAAATCTCGACTTGTTACAAAAGGTTTTCGACAAGTTCAAGGAGTTGACTAGATGAGACCTTCTCACCTGTAGCGATGCTTAAGTCTGTCTGAATCATGTTAGCAATTGCCGCATTTTATGATTATGAAATTTGGCAAATGGATGTCAAAACTGCATTCCTTAATGGATTTCTTAAAGAAGAGTTGTATATGATGCAAGTAGAAAGTTTTGTCGACCTAAAGGTGCTAACAAAGTGTGCAAGCTCCAGCGATCCATTTATGGACTGGTACAAGCCTCTCGGAGTTGGAATATATGCTTTGATAGTGTGATCAAAGCATATGGTTTTATACAAACTTTTGGAGAAGCCTGTATTTACAAGAAAGTGAGTGGGAGCTCTGTAGCATTTCTAAAATTATATGTGGATGATATATTGTTGATTGGAAATAATACAGAATTTCTCGATAGTATAAAAGGATACTTGAATAAGAATTTTTCAATGAAAGACCTCGGTGAAGCTGCTTATATATTGGGCATCAAGATCTATAGAGATAGATCAAGACGCTTAATTGGACTTTCACAAAGCACATACCTTGATGAAGTTTTGAAGAAGTTCAAAATGGATCAGTCAAAGAAATTGTTCTTGCCTGTGTTACAAGGTGTGAAATTGAGTCAGACTCAATGCCCGACCACTGCAGAAGATAGAGAGAAAATGAAAGTCATTCCCTATGCTTCAGCCATAGGTTCTATCATGTATGCAATGCTATGTACCAGACCTGATGTCTGCCTTGCTATAAGTTTAGCAGGGAGGTACCAAAGTAATCCAGGAGTGGATCACTAGACAGCGGTCAAGAACATCCTGAAATACCGGAAAATGACTAAGGTTATGTTTCTCGTTTATGGAGGTGACAAAGAGCTTGTCGTAAATGGTGACGTCGATGCTAGCTTTGACACTGATCCGGATGACTCTAAGTCACAAACCGGATACGTATTTATATTGAATGGTGGAGCTGTCAGTTGGTGCAGTTCCAAGCAGAGCGTCGTGGCGGGATCTATGTGTGAAGCGGAGTACATAGCTGCTTCAGAAGCAGCAAATGAAGGAGTCTGGATGAAGGATTTCATATCCGTTCTAGGTGTAATACCTAGTGAATCGGGTCCAATGAAAATCTTTTGTGACAATACTGGAGTAATTTCCTTAGCAAAGGAATCCAGATTTCATAAGAGAACCAAACACATCAAGAGACGCTTCAACTCCATCCACGATCAAGTCGAGGAGAGAGACATAGAGATTTGCAAAATACATATGGATCTGAATGTTGCAGACCTATTGACTAAGCCTCTTCCTCGAGAAAAACGTGATTAGCACCAAGACTCCATGGGTGTTAGAATCATTACAATGTAATCTAGATTATTGACTCTAGTGCAAGTGGGAGACCGAAGGAAATATGCCCTAGAGACAATAATAAAGTTGTTATTTATATTTCCTTGTATCATGATAAATGTTTATTATTCATGCTAGAATGATGTGATGGAAAAGACCCATATGTTAACTTAGCATAATGATCATTAAGTTTTATTGCTATTGCTTTCTTCATGACTTATACATATTCCTCTGACTATGAGATTATGCAACTCCCGAATACTGGAGCAACACCTTGTGTGCTATCAAACGTCACAACATAACTGGGTGATTATAAAGATGCTCTATAGGTGTCTCCAAAGGTGTTTGTTGGGTTGGCATAGATCAAGATTAGGATTTGTCACTCCGTGTATCGGAGAGGTATCTCTAGGCCCTCTCAGTAATGCACATCACTATAAGCCTTGCAAGCAATGTGACTAATGAGTTAGTTACGGGATGATGCATTATGGAACGAGTAAAGAGACTTGCTGGTAACAAGATTGAACTAGGTATGAGGATACCGACGATCGAATCTCGGGCAAGTAACATACCAATGACAATGGGAATTACGTATGTTGTTATTGCGGTTTGACCGATAAAGATCTTCGTAGAATATGTAGGAACCAATATGAGCATCCAGGTTCCCCTGTTGGTTATTGATCGGAGATGTGTATCGGTCCTGTCTACATAGTTCTCGAACCCGTAGGGTCTGCACGCTTAACGTTCAATGACGATTTGTATTATGAGTTATGTGTTTTGGTGACTGAAGATTGTTTGGAGTCCCGGATGAGATCATCGACATCACGAGGAGTCTCGAAATGGTCGAGAGGTAAAGATTGATATATTGGACGATTGTATTAGGACACTAGAATGGTTTCGGAATGGTTCGGATATTTTTTCGAGTACCTGGAGGTTACCGGAACCCCCCAGGATGTATTGGGTCTACATGGGCCATAGGGGAGAGGGGAGGTAGCCCACAAGGGTGGCCTCACCCCCCTCCCATAGGGAGTCCTAATTGGACTAAGGGAGGGAGCACGCTTGTTGGTGTCAAAACTGGCCGATCTCGGGTAGTGGGTCCCGAACTGTGCGTCCGAGGATCAAAGGTAACAGGAGACAAATAGGACACAATGTTTACCCAGGTTCGGGCCCTCTCGATGGAGATAAAACCCTACTTATTTCTTGATTGTCTTTGATGAGTATAGGGGTTACAAGAGTTGATCTAGCTCGAGATTGTAACGGCTAAACCCTAGATGTCTAGCCTATGTAAATTCTGATAGCCTCTACGGACCAACCCCTCCGGTTCATATAGACACCAGAAGGGCCTAGGGTTGTACAGAGTCGGTTTACAGAGGAAGGAAACTATACACATGGACACCAATCTTGCCATCCACGCAGATGACAATCCTATCCAGACACGAGGGAAGGCCTTCTTCCTTGTATCTTCACGGTCCATCAGTCCGGCCCATATCACACAGCCCGGACACCCGAGGACCCCTAAATCCAGGACTCCCTTAGTAGCCCCCGAACTTGCCTTCAATGATGACGTAGTATCCGGCTTATGTCTTCGAATTTGCAAGGCGGGTTCTTCATTATACTTCGGACCAACGACAGTCTGGCTCTGGCCCCGATGCACCGCGTTTATGACTCCTTCTTGTGGTCACTTCGATTTTCGTGCACCGAATGAATACGATTGGTTCGTGATGTTTTGCAAATAAGCCCCTCACCACGCTCGGAAGACATCTATATAAGGAGACTTAGATCCCCAAATGCCATCTCACATCGCGCATAGGAAAAACCGTCAAGATTAGCTACGAATAAAACCTTCCAACATGGCCAGCGCTCCAAGCTCCTCTTCGTGCCCCCATGGCCCTCAGGAGGGTGATTGGCAGAGTTGCTCAGTGCCTCATGTTCAGCTGAGCCGACTCCTGACGCAGGGCTATCTTACCCTCGCGGATCTAGTCCCCGTTCGAGCGGGATTAGCCTCAATCGGCAATGATGCGATGGCTGAGAACTTTCCCAACCCCAATAAGGAGGAGAAGGTGTGCTTCGTCCCATTCCTATTGCGGGGCCTAGGATTCCCAATCCAGCCCTTTCTCCGGGGCCTATTGGAATTTTATGGCATCGAACTGCACAACCTCACCACAGGTTTGATCCTGCACATCTCAGGCTTTGTTGCCCTCTGCGAACTGTTCTTAGGCATAGAGCCCCATTTTGAACTATGGAGGAAGTTCTTTTGCCTTGTTCTCCGCCATAGAGGAGGCTCTATCTTTGAAGTGGGCGGTGCCGAAGTATGGCGTATAGCCGGATCCGGATACCTCATAGGGACTCCCAAAGAAGTATACCTGCAGTGGTCTCCGGAGTGGTTCTACATGGATGACGTCCCACTGCTGGACCCAGTTCGGCGCGGTCTTCCTGAGTTTTCTAGTGCCCCTTTAAAGAAGCGTTTCACCTGGCATCCCCAAAGTCCCTAGGAGGAGGACAGTGCGGAAGTAAAAAGGTCATTAGCAATGTCATGTTACTAGCCCATACCGAGCTCTCGATAGTCAAGGTTATGGCTATTGCAATAAAGAGGTGTGTTCAGCCTCTCCAATCCAGAGTAACTCCCTTCTAGTGTTACAACGGAGAAGATGACGCATCCCATTACAGACGAGAGGGTCCGGATACCCCTGCCAAACTGGCCACAATCTTGGCCGATCTATATAAGGGTGAAAAAGAAGATTTCCTCCACTTAAACTACCAGGAAGGCCTTTCCATGTACAACCCCATAGAATGGGTAAGATTTCGATCGTCTATGTTGCCTTATTGCTGTCACAGATACTAATCCATTTTTGCCCTTTGTTGCCATAAACAATCATGGAGGAAGATGACCGAGACATCTACTGTCCCGCGACGCATCCAGAGGATCATGACCACGATGGAGACCCTAGCTTTTGTGAGGATCCGGACATATATAGAGAGTTCGATGATGGGGTATTTTATCAGGCGAGCCTTAACGGCTCAGAAGTGGCTATCACCGCTGACTACCCCGGCCTCTATCCCTTCTGCATCGTAAGTATTCGGAGGGCTCTTAAAAGGAAATCCCTATTTGCATTTTTATCCATTTATACTGATCTGGATTTTAATAGGATCGACGCTCGTCAGACTGTACCTCCTCAAGGGCGGCCCCTACGCAAGGTCCTCGTTCAAAATGAAAAGGGACCGGGAGTGCTGCAGAAACCTCACAGTCTTCCAAGAGGTATGTTTGTTTAATACATGCCTAGGCATGAGTCTGGATTGTAAATCTCCTCTTATCCTTAATGTCAGGAGGAGTATGTGGTAGACGGTGGGAAAACACCCAGTTAGACGAATGTCCACCAATCCGGTGCCAGACACACTAGCCAGGACGAGAGCCGATGCAATGCCAGTTCCGCCTCCTCAAGGGGATTCGGATGACGTATCAGTCACAAATCCCGAAGTGGAGAGCGTGATGAATCACCGTCGATTGAAAGAGACTATGCGCGCTTCGGCCTTTTCCGAGCAAGAGTTTACCGCACTCATCTCGGTGGATGCATATATCCAAGCCGCGCAAGACGGACTTGATGGAGTCACTCAGTTGTTCTCGAAGGATATACAGGTAAAAGTTTACGCAATTTCTGATTGTCATGTGCCAGTAGGCCCGAGACTTGAAGCGGTGAGGTAAACCGATTTAAGGATCGATATGACCCGCAGGTTCTCAAATAGAAAAATACCACGCTATCCCAGGAGCTAAAGGTGAATCAGACACAGCTAAATGTTGTCACCGACGAATTGGCATAAATGAAAAAGGCTGCAATGAGTGCATCCGGGAAGAGTAAACACGGGGTGTGAAAAGACAAACAACCCGAAAGGAAATGAGAAGCTGAAGGGCGGTTTATTCGGTATGTCTTCCCTCCATTGTTAAACCACCCTAGGGGCTCATGTTTAGTCCATAGTTCGGAATGCCATGACTTTGTTTCTTTACAAGCTTGTTAACTGGTCCCCCGGAGGAAGAGGTATTCGGATTTCAAGGCGACGTGCTGAAGGAACTGTCCGTGGTACATGCTCGTGCCTAGAAAGCCATGAGGAGTATGGTGAAGGCATTATGGACATCTGATACCCCTCCAGAAAGTACGGAAGGCTTGGTGAACTTATTCAAAGGTGCCTGGCGCCGGTTTGAGCTATGGAAGGCATCCGACTGCCATGAAGGCGCACGAGAAGCCTGGGCCATGGTGAAGACACGTTTCACCAAGCTGGATCCAAATCATATGGCTCGAGTGGGACCACAGGGACCAGACGGGAAAGAAATTCCAGTGAATTTGGTGTATGACCAAGTAATGATAGCTATGAAGTATTCTAAGGAAGACTATAGGCTAGACAATCTTATAGATGGAATAGATAAGGAATAGGGTTTTGATTTAATGTATTCATGTACGTTATGATCAACTTGTACCTTCATCCAAACATGTGAAAAGTTTCATCATCGCAGGCTTTCGGCTTTAACCTCCGAACCAAAATGGTGGAGTGTTTCCGGATACTATTTGAAAAGAATCATTCATTATATCCGAAAACTAGGCAACTCAATCATTGTGCTCGAACAAACAAAAAGTTTAGTTCGGGATGTATGTTATATTACATACGTAAGAAACATCTTCCAAGGAAAATAGTTCCGTTAAGGGTTCCTTTCCTTGGGCTGGCATGATGTAATTATGCGTTCCACGGTGTTGGAGTGGTTATAAGAATGTAACAATATGTCGTTTGATCGCCGACCACTTATTTTCTTAAGAACGCTAGCTTTCGGCTTCACCCGTCTAAGGTACATGTCCGGTGACCCGGTTGTAACAATCGCAGAGGTGCTCCCTTTACGCCCTAGCCGAACAATCGGGAATGTAGGGAATAAACACAGGAGCAAGGCAACCCAGCTTGGCAAAAACTTAAGTCATAGAGGTGCATATAATGGCAAAAAAGATGTATATGAGCAGACGACACATATATTGTGAGCTACAGGCTCGAGATAGTAATAAGCTTCATTTAAAGAAGCCCCCAGTCATGGTGGGGTATATACATTTAAGGATGTGTACCCCTCAAGTGTTTGGCTTATCAGAACACATCCTAGGAATCGTATAAAAACAAGAAACCAAAATTTAAGAGGAGAAAAAGGAATGAAAAAGAAGTATGGCCGAACTTATGCGTAGAATCTTCGGAGCCGAGCAACGTTCCATGGATTCGGCTCTAGGCGATTATCCGATGCATTACGAAGGTGGTAGGCTCCTCTTGTGAGAACTTCATCTATAATGAAGGGACCTTCCCATTTTGGTTTAAGGTTGTCCTTCTTCTTCTTCTCTAGGAGGCGTAAAATGAGTTCACCGACATTATAAGTCTTGGCCCGCACTTCTCTACTTTGGTATCTCTGAGCCTGTTGCTGATAGAATGCAGAACAGGATTTTGCGATATCGCGCTCCTCCACCAGGCCATCTAGATCGTCTTGTCGATCGAGCTCGGCTTCTCTCTCTCTTCTTACATGCGCACTCGAGGTGAGTCATGAATAATATCGCAGGGCAAAACAGCCTCTATGTTGTACACCATGAAAAAGGGTGTGTATCTGGTCTTGCGATTGGGCGTGGTCCGCAGTCCCTAGAGTACGGAATCAAGTTCCTCGACCCAGTGTTTATCTGACTCCCGTAGGGATCGCACTAGTCTGGGTTTGATGTCACGCATTATCAGGCCATTAGCCCATTCGACCTGACCATTTGTCTGAGGGTGATATACGGAGGCGTAATCGAGCTTGATGCCCAGGTTGGCACACCAAATTTTCACCTCATCGGCTGTGAAGTTAGAGGCATTGTCAGTAATGATGTTGTGCGGGACACCATAATGGTGTACAACGCCGGATATAAAGTCGATCACCGGCCTAGCTTTAGCCGTTTTTACTGGTTTGGCCTCTATCCACTTAGTGAATTTATCCACCATAACCAGCAAATATTTCTTCTTGTGGCTTCCCCCTTTAAGGGGTCTGACCATATCTAGCCCCCAGGCCGCAAAATGCCAAGTAATGGGGATTTTTTTAGGGCGGTGGGCGGCATATGACTTTGGTTGGCGAAAAGCTGGCATCCGACACAATGTTGTACAAGGGCATGTGCGTCTGCTCGGACCGTGGGCCAAAAGAAACCTGTACGGAAGGCCATACTTGTGAGGGCCCGAGCTGTGGTGTGATGGCCACCGGGACCAGCATGTATTTTGGCCAAGAGCTGCCGTCCCTCCTCTTTGGAGATACATCTTTGCAGAACTCCAGTAGTACTTTTCTTGTAGAGTTCTCCTTCATGAATTTTGTAGGCTTTCGAGCATCGAACTATGCAACGGGCCTCGTTCTGGTCATCAGGGAGCTCCTGCCTATTTAGGTAGGCCAGGAAGGGTTCGGTCCATGGGGCAATGACATCCATGATTACATGGGCCAATGCTTGGGGCGGCAAGGATTGGGTTGCTTGCTAATAAATTCTTTATTTCTTCCAATCCGGCTGTAGCCGCATCCGTCCATTCAAAGTGGTCGATGTGTTGGAGCAGTCGATAAAGAGGTAGTGCCTTTTCTCCTAATCTGGAGATAAAGCGACTCAAGGCTGCCACGCACCCAGCTAGTTTTTGGACCTGCTTTAAGTCTTATGGTGTTGCCAATTGTAACAAGGCTCAGATTTTGGCTGGGTTTGCTTCGATTCCTCTATTGGAAACAATGAACCTGAGTAGTTTTTCAGCCGGGACGCCGAAAACACATTTTTCCGGATTGAGTCGTATGTCATATGTTTGGAGGTTGTCGAATGTGAGGCGTAGATCGTCCCCCAATGATTTGACATGTTTAGTCTTGATGACTACATCATCTATGTATGCCTCCACTGTCTTGCCATTTTGCTTTTCCAGACATGTTTGAATCATGCGTTGGTAAGTGGTGCCAGCTTTTTTGAGTCCGAAAGGCAAAGTATTAAAGCAGAAAGGCCCATACAGGGTAATGAATGCCGTTGCAGCCTGGTCGGACTCCTTCATCTTAATCTGATGGTATCCGGAGTATGCATCAAGGAAACACCATGAGTCGTGTCATGCGATCGCATCAATGATTTGGTCAATGCAGGGCAGCGGGAAGGGGTCCTTAGGGCAAGCCTTATTGAGGTCCTTGAAATTGACACAAAGGCGCCATGATTTATCCTTCTTCGGCACCATGACCAGGTTTGCTAGCTAGTCCGGATGTTTGATATCTCTAATGAACCCGGCTTCAAGTATCTTGGCTAGCTCCTCCCCCATAGCTTGTCATTTGGGTTCGAAAAATCATCGCAGCGTTTGCTTGACTAGTTTGAACCCCTTTATTATGTTGAGGCAGTGTTCGGCCAGTCCGCATGGGATTCCTGGCATATCCGAAGGATGCCAAGCAAAGATGTCCCAATTTTCGCGTAGGAATGCTCGCAAGGCGGCAGCGACCATCGGATCCAGCTGTGCTCCAATGGAGGATGTCTTGTTAGGATGCGTCGGGTGAACTTGAAATTTGACTATTTCGTCTGCTGGCTTGAAAGAAGTGGACTTAGGTCTCTTATCGAGGATTACATCGTCTTTGTCCATTATGGAACATAGAGTGGTTAGCTCCTCGGTCGCGAGGGCCTCAGATAGTGTCTCGAGGGCCAAGGTTGCGATTTTGTTTTCGGCGCGGAGTTCTATATCCGGATCACTGGTGATAGTGATAACTTCGTTGGGCCCTGTCATTTTGAGCTTCATGTACCGTAATGGGGTATGGCTTGAAAGCTTGTGAATGCTTCCCACCCCAATAGGGCGTGATACCCGCTGTTGAAAGGTGCCACGTGGAAGAGCAACTCTTCGGACCTGTAGTTCTTCGGCATGCCGAATACAACATCAAGTTTAATTTTTCCTGAGCATCGTGCTTCTCGATTGGGGATAATGCCTCAAAAGGTTGTACTGCTTTGCTCAATGCGGCTCTTGTCCATTTGCATTTTGTCGAGCGTCTCCTCATAGATGAGGTTTAGTCTGCTGCCACCATCCATGAGCACTTTAGTGAGTCAAAAGCCATCCACAATTGGGTTTCAGACCAAGGCGGCTGGTGCTCGGACTGATCAGGCCCTTGGTTCATCATTGGCAGTAAAAGTTATTGTCATATCGTTCCAAGGATTTATTGCGGCTACTTGGATGAATTCGGCGAGGTCGTGGAGCGCCCTTTTGTGCTGATTATTTGAAGGAAAGGCTTCGAAGACCGTAAAGACATCGAGAGGGTCATCCTCCAAAGAGTACTTCTCCGGGGTACTGTTGGTGAGGATGGCCTCGCCTGTCTTAGCCACTTGCCGGAGTACCCAACATGGCCGAAGGCTATGTGTTGGTTCGCTATTCGGCATAGTGTATATCTGACAGGGCTTGTCGAGCAATTCATCGAGGACAGTTCTATGTCCCGTGAAGGATTTGATTTTCTTGTCAATGAGATGATGATCGGGTGCCCCTTAAGGGTGCATCATTTTTGCCCATCTGGTGGGCTGCTTAAAGGCAGGAGTATCCCATCGGGCTGTCTGGGCTTTCCAAACGCTTTCCTTTGTGCAGTACTTCTGTACTATGTGTGCCAAATTTGCAAAGTGCAGTATGTGGCGGCGGTTGAGGGCGTCGAGGATTCCCTTGTCCATACAGTTGCAGTAAAAAGCTGAAACGCGTCGTCATCGCAACAATCTTTAATCTTGTTTTTAACAAGTAGGAACCTGGCCCAGAAGTGATGGACCATTTCTTGAGGTTGCTGTCGTACATGCATTAGGTCACATACATCTGGAGGACCTGAATTGCTTGGGGAATATCGCTTGTGGTGGGTGGGCGGGCTGAAATCCGAGCCCTGAGCCCCTGGCCCACTATTGGATCTGGAGTTTGAAGAATCTCCAAGGTCACTAGTCTAGGATCCGGAGGGTCCTGATGACCCTCGGGCTCGACACCTGATTCTATGTATGGAGGACATCCGATCTCTTCCTGAAGATGGGTATCCGGCACGCAGGGCTCGGAAATCCGAACATAGCTAGTTCTTAATTTAGGGGGAGAAGTATTCTCGGCTTGTTCCTCCACGACTGCTACCAGATGGTGATCGGCGGGGACTTGATTTCCCTCTGATCGGGTTTAAGCCCAATCCGGTCATAGTCTGTTGTGACCCCCAGGGCGGCGATGCGACCTAGCAGTTTGTTCAAGCACGAGACATATGCTGGATCCATCTTTTCAGAGTGTTCGAGGCCGATGCGGAGATGATGTTTGGCGCTTGAGGGGGCTGCCTTTGGCTTAACGGCCAAGAGGGCGCCCATGGTGAAACCGCCAAGCTGGAGGACCTGTCCTGGAGCTAGGGCCCTTCCAGAGGTGATGCTGTTATTGATGACAAGGCGAGCCATCGATCCTTCCATCGATGACACAAAGGAACTCTCAATGAAAGCACCAATGTCGGTGTCAAAACCGGCCGATCTCGGGTAGGGGGTCCCGAACTGTGCGTCTGAGGATCGAAGGTA
Source organism: Triticum dicoccoides (assembly GCF_002162155.2). NCBI lineage: Eukaryota > Viridiplantae > Streptophyta > Magnoliopsida > Poales > Poaceae > Triticum > Triticum dicoccoides. Next base: position 419,712,700 of record NC_041390.1, on the reverse strand, counting down.
ATAGGAGACAAAGAGGGCACGATGTTGACCTAGGTTCCGGCCCTCTCGATGGAGGTAAAGCCCTACTTCCTGCTTGATTGTCTTTGATGATTATAGGGGTTACAAGAGTTGATCTACCTCGAGATCGTAACGGCTAAACCCTAGATGTCTAGCCTATGTAAATTCTGATAGCCTCTACGGACCAACCCCTCCAGTTCATATAGACACTGGAAGGGCCTAGGGTTGTACAGATTCGGTTTACAGAGGAAGGAAACTATACATCCAGACGCCAATCTTGCCATCCACGCAGAGGAGAATCCTATCCGGACACGAGGGAAGTGCTACCTCTTGAGCACTGCATTGGTTTTCCCTTGAAGAGGAAAGGGTGATGCAGTAAAGTAGCGTAAGTATTTCCCTCAGTTTTGAGAACCAAGGTATCAATCCAGTAGGAGATCACGCTCAAGTCCCACGCACCTACACAAACAAATAAGAACCTCGCAACCAAAGTGAGATCTGATAGATATGATGAGATAATATTTTTGGTATTGTTATGATAAAGAGAAATAAAGATGCAAAGTAAAATAAACGGCAATAGAAATAACTAAGTGTTGGAAGATTAATATGATGGAAGATAGACCCGGGGGCCATAGGTTTCACTAGTGGCTTCTCTCAAGAGCATAAGTATTGCGGTGGGTAAACGAATTACTGTCGAGCAATTGATAGAATTGAGCATAGTTATGAGAATAACTAGGTATGATCATGTATATAGGCATCATGTCTGCGACAAGTAGACCGAAACGATTCTGCATCTACTACTATTACTCCACACATCGACCGCTATCCAACATGCATCTAGAGTATTAAGTTCATAAGAACAGAGTAATGCTTTAAGGAAGATGACATGATGTAGAGGGATAAACTCATGCAATATGATATAAACCCCATCTTTTTATCCTCGATGGCAGCAATACAATACGTGTCGGTTCCCTTTCTGTCACTGGGATCGAGCACCGCAAGATTGAACCCAAAGCTAAGCACTTCTCCCATTGCAAGAAAGATCAATCTAGTAGGCCAAACCAAACTGATAATTTGAAGAGACTTGCAAAGATAAACCAATCATACATAAAAGAATTCAGAGGAGATTCAAATATTGTTCATAGATAAACTTGATCATAAACCCACAATTCATCGGATCTCGACAAACACACCGCAAAAGAAGATTACATCGAATAGATCTCCAAGAAGATCGAGGAGAACTTTGTATTGAGATCCAAAGAGAGAGAAGAAACCATCTAGCTAATAACTATGGACCCGTAGGTCTAAAGTAAACTACTCACACATCACTAGAGAGGACATGGATTTGATGTAGAGGCCCTCCGTGACCAATGCCCCCTCCAGCGGAGCTCCAGAAAAGGCCCCGAGATGGGATCTCTCGGGTACAGAAGGTTGCGGCGGCGGAATTAGGTTTTCGTGGTGCTCCTGGATGTTTGGGGGGTACGTGGATATATATAGGAGGAAGAAGTACGTCGGTGGAGCAACGAGGAGCCCATGAGGGTGGAGGGCACGCCCAGGGGGTGTAGGCGCGCCCCCCTACCTCGTGGATTCCTCAATTGTTTCTTGACTCCCACTCCAAGTCTCCTGGACCATGTTCGTTGAGAAAATCACGTTCCCGAAGGTTTCATTCCGTTTGGACTCCGTTTGATATTCCTTTTCAGCGAAACCCTAAAATAGGCAAATAAACAACAATTTGGGCTGGGCCTCTGGTTAGTAGGTTAGTCCCAAAAATGATATAAAAGTGTAAAATAAAGCCCATTGACATCCAAAATAGATAATATAATAGCATGGAGCAATCAAAAATTATAGATACGTTGGAGACGTATCACGAAGGCCTTCTACCTTGTATCTTCACGGCCCATCAGTCCGGCCCATATCACACAGCCCGGACACCCAAGGACCCCTTGTCGGCATTCTAGGAACGGGGGTCCCTAGACTTTCCTGCCTGCGGCCCACAGCGTGGCTCCCCCAGCGGCCCTGTACGGCCCATCTTCACCAGCAAACACTCAATACCCTCACGAGGGGCCAAGCCTCGCGAGACGGACGATGCAAGACCTCCTCAGGGGCGGCCTCACCAGGCTGGCTCGCGAGGGGCGGAGAGATCAAGGAAAGGGACACCTCGCGAGGTTTGCGTGATGCAAGCCATGACGACTGGACCCAGGCGGGCGCCAGTGCGTGCAGTGTCCTCGTTTCCTCTTTGGTGCTAAAGAGGCAAGCACAGGCGAGGAGTCCCAAAGCATCAGGCAAAGGTTTCCATATCGGTGCAACAAGACCAAGACCAGCAGGATAGCAAGACGGAGGTCACAGTGGAGCCGAAGGCGGCGTCACCACCAGAGCCTTTGGCAGGCGAAGACTACTTTTGTCAGGATAACTTGTACTAGTTGTCTCCCTTCGAATTTGGCCATTGTGGGATCCCTTCCCGCTCAATATTTGGGAAGAGGACCAGGGCCTCTATAAATAGGACCAGCCACCACCATAGCAGGGGGGAGACCGGCTCATCTAGATCCAGACCATCCCCAACCACACAAGTTCACCAAGCACAAGAAGACCTCTCCTGAGGAGGCTGTTCTTCCCTTGTAACTGTTCATCCTCAGCCCAAGAGGCAATCCACCATACCACAGTAGAGTAGGGTATTACACCACAACGGTGGCCCGAACTAGTATAAATCTTGTGTCTCTCGTTCTTTGGGTTCGTCGAGCTAGGACGTGAGATTGTGGAGTGTGTGAGCTAGAGAGGGGGAGAGATCTTTGTGCACACCCCAGTGTTCAAACCTCAAGGGTTTTGCCGGAACCCGAAATCCGACATTTGGCACTCCAGGTAGGGGTGCCCCGAAGCCTTGCCCCCCGACAGCCTCGCTTCTCCGACCACTCCCATGGACGCCGCCTCTTCTCCGACTGGATCAACGGGCGCCCTCCGCAGCGCCGGGGGGCTCTGGGCCTTCACCCTCTCCTTGCGGCGGGTGCAGTGGCCGCACAAGTTCAAGCCGGAGATGCCGCCCCGCTACAATGTTGTGGCGGATCCGGCGGCCTTTCTGCTGGCGTACGAGGAGGCCGTCCTTGAGGCCGAGGGCAACGATAAAGTCATGGCCAACTGGCTCCCAATGCCCCTCGCTGGCGTGCCGCGTGCCTAGCTCCTCCATCTATTGGAATCTTCTATGGCCTCCTGGGAGGATCTGTGCGACTTCTTCATCACGCGCTTCGGGGGACCATACCCCCGGTCATCGCGACTCTCCTTGGTGGCTCGCAGGCGCCGCCCTCAGACCGTCACACCAAGCCATTCTTTCGCCAGATCGGCGCCGCCTCCACGCGGCAGGGGGCTCCCCCTGGTTGGGCGAAGCCCAAGGCTGACCTGATATTTGACTCAAGAGATCACCCAGTCATCACCATCGGTTCACGCATGCTTCTGATGCTTTACACGCCCACCATCTGCAGCGTAGCCGTCACCAAGACCCTCATCGATGGCAGTGCTGGCCTCAACGTGCTCTCCATGGAGGCTTTTGATACGTCTACAACGTATCTATAATTTTTGATTGTTCCATGCTATAATATTATCTGTTTTGGATGTTCATGGGCTTTATTAAACACTTTTATATTATTTTTGTGACAAACCTATTAACCCAGAGCCCAGTGCCGGTTTTTGTTTTTCCTTGTTTTAGTGTATTGCAAAAAAGGAAAATCAAACGGAGTCCAATTGACCTGAAACTTCACGAAACTTATTTTTGGACCAGGAGAAGCCCACGGAGTATCAAAGATCGACCAGGAGAGTCCCGGGCTGCACACGAGGGTGGGGGGCGCGCCCCCCTCCCTTGTGGAAAGCCCGGAGATCCACCGACATACTTCTTCCCCCATATATACCCATATACCCTAAAAACATCGAGGAGCACAATAGATCGGGAGTTCCGCCGCCAGAAGCCTCCGTAGCCACCGAAAACCAATCTAGACCCGTTTCGGCACCCTGCCGAAGAGGGAAATCCCTCTCCGGTGGCCATCTTCACCATCCCGGTTCTCTCCATGATGAGGAGGGAGTAGTTCTCCCTCGGGGCTGAGGGTATGTACTAGTAGCTGTGTGTTTGATCTCTCTCTCTCTCTCTCATGTTCTTGAGGTGGCACGATCTTGATGTATCGCGAGCTTTGCTATTATAGTTGGATCTTATGATGTTTCTCCCCCTCTACTCTCTTGTAATCGATTGAGTTTTCCCTTTGAAGTTATCTTATCGGATTGAGTCTTTAAGGATTTGAGAACACTTGATGTATGTCTTGTGTGGGATACCCGTGGTGACAATGGGGTATTCTATTGATCCACTTGATGTATGTTTTGGTGATCAACCTATGCATAGGGGTTGGCACACGTTTTCGTCTTGACTCTTCGGTAGAATCTTTGGGGCACTCTTTGAAGTACTTTGTGTTGGTTGAATAGATGAATCTGAGATTGGGTGATGCATATCGTATAATCATACCCACGGATACTTGAGGTGACATTGGAGTATCTAGGTGACATTAGGGTTTTGGTTGATTTGTGTCTTAAGGTGTTATTCTAGTACGAACTCTATGAATAGATCGATCAGAAAGGATAACTTTGAGGTGGTTTCGTACCCTACCATAATCTCTTCGTTTGTTCTTCGCTATTAGTGACTTTGGAGTGACTCTTTGTTGCATGATGAGGGATAGTTATGTGATCCAATTATGTTATTATTGTTGAGAGAACTTGCACTAGCGAAAGTATGAACCCTAGGCCTTGTTTCAACGCATTGCAATACCGTTTGTGCTCACTTTTATCATCAATTACCTTGCTGTTTTATATTTTCAGATTACAAAAACCTTTATCTACTATCCATATTGCACCTGTATCACTATCTCTTCGCCGAACTAGTGCACCTATACAATTTACCATTGTATTGGGTGTGTTGGGGACACAAGAGACTCTTTGCTATTTGGTTGCAGGGTTGTTTGAGAGAGACCATCTTCATCCTACGCCTCCCACGGATTGATAAACCTTAGGTCATCCACTTGAGGGAAATTTGCTACTGTCCTACAAACCTCTGCACTTGGAGGCCCAACAATGTCTACAAGAAGAAGGTTGTGTAGTAGACATCAAGCTCTTTTTTGATGCCGTTGCCGGGGAGGTTAGCGCTTGAAGGTATATCTTTAGATCTTGCAACCGAATCTTTTTGTTTCTTGTTTTAGCACTAGTTTAGTTTATAAAAGAAAACTACAAAAAAATATGGAATTGAGTTTGCCTCATACGCTTCATCTTTTTAATATCTTTCGTGAGTATGATGGAAAGGAAAATTGTGCCAAAGTGTTAGAAGAAGAATGCATTAAAATGTTTGGCACTAAATTTTTGAATGATAAGCATGATTGCAATGTTGTTATTATGAATTCCTTGAATATCCATGATGCTAATGATATGCAAAGCCACAAGCTTGGGGAAGCTATGTTTAATGAACATGATATTTGTAGTCTCCCAAGTTTTGATGTGCAAATCTATTATGATGAAAGCATGCCTCCTATCCATGATGATTATTGTGATGACACGTATGCTTTAAAGAATAATGATAACAACGAAAATTGTCATCTTGATTTCAATTTTCAATCCCATGATAGTTATTTCGTTGAGTTTGCTCCCACTACTATTGATGAGAAGAAATTTGCTTATGTGGAGAGTAATAAAAATTCTATGCTTGTAGATCATGAAAAGAATGCCTTATGTTATGGTTATATTGTTGAATTCATTCATGATGCTACTGAAAATTATTATGAGGGAGGAACATATGCTTGTAGGAATTGCAATAATACCAAGTTTCCTCTCCATGTGCTTAAAATCTTGAAGTTAGGCTTGTTTTGCTTTCTTATGAAAGTTGATTCTTGTTTCCACAAGTTATTTGCTCACAAAATCCCTATGCATAGGAAGTGGGTTAGACTTAAATGTTCTAGTCATATTCTTCGTGATGCTCTCTTTTATGTGAGCATCGTTGAAATCATCATGCCTAGCTAGGGGCGTTAAACGATAGCGCTTGTTGGGAGGCAACCCAATTTTATTTTTATTCATTGCTTTTTGCTCCTGTTTATAATAAATAATTTATCTAGCCTCTGTTATGATTGATTTTTATGTTTTAGTTAGTGTTTATGCCAAGTAGAACCGTTGGGAAGACTTGGGGAAAGTCTTGTTGATCTTGCTGTAAAAAACAGAAACTTTAGCGCTCACGAGAATTGCTGCCATTTTTATAAGAGGGTGATATTTAGTTAATTCTTTCTCAGATGATTAATATATAAGTTCCTCACGTCCAGAAATTTATTTTAGAATTTTTGGGGTTCCAGAAGTTTGCATTAGTTACAGATTACTACAGACTGTTCTGTTTTTGACAGATTCTGTTTTTCATGTGTTGTTTACTTATTTTGATGAATCTATGGCTAGTAAAAGAGTTTATAAACCATAGAGAAGTTGGAATAAAGTAGGTTTAACACCAATATAAATAAAGAATGAGTTCATTACAGTACCATGAAGTGGTGTTTTGTTTTCTTTCGCTAACGGAGCTTACGAGTTTTCTGTTAAGTTTCGTCTTGTGAAGTTTTCAAGTTTTGGGTAAAGATTCGATGGATTATGGAATAAGGAGTGGCAAGAGCCTAAGCTTGGGGATGCCCAAGGCACCCCAAGGTAATATTCAAGGACAACCAAAAGCCTAAGCTTGGGGATGCCCCGGAAGGCATCCCCTCTTTCGTGTTTGTTCATCGGTAACTTGACTTGGAGCTATATTTTTATTTACCACATGATATGTGTTTTGCTTGAGCCTCAATTTATTTTATTTTGTTTTGCTTGCTGTTTGAATAAAGTACCAATATCTGAAATTCTTAAATTTTAGAGAGTCTTCACATAGTTGCATAATTATTCGACTACTCATTGATCTTCACTTACATCTTTCGGAGTAGTTTGTCATTTGCTCTAGTGCTTCACTTATATCTTTTTAGAGCACGGTGGTGGTTTTATTTTGAAGAAATAGATGAACTCTCGTGCTTCACTTATATTATTTTGAGAGTCTTTAGAACAGCATGGTAGTTTACTTTGGTTATGAAACTAGTCCTAATATGATGGGCATCCAAGAGGGATATAATAAAAACTTTCATGAAGTGCATTGAATACTAAGAGAAGTTTCATACCTGATAATTGTTTTGAGATATGAAGATGGTGATATTAGAGTCATGCTAGTGAGTAGTTGTGAATTTGAGAAATACTTGTGTTAAAGTTTGTGATTCCCGTAGCATGCACGTATGGTGAACCGTTATGTGATGAAGTCGGAGCATGATTTATTTATTGATTGTCTTCCTTATGAGTGGCGGTCGGGGACGAGCGATTGTCTTTTCCTACCAATCTATCCCCCTAGGAGCATGCGCGTAGTACTTTGTTTAGGTAACTAATAGATTTTTGCAATAAGTATGTGAGTTCTTTATGACTAATGTTGAGTCCATGGATTACACGCACTCTCACCCTTCCACCATTGCTAGCCTCTCTAGTACTGCGCAACTTTCTCCGGTACCATAAACCCACCATATACCTTCCTCAAAACAGCCACCATACCTACCTATCATGGCATTTCCATAGCCATTCCGAGATATATTGCCATGCAACTTTCCACCATTCCGTTTATTATGACACGCTCCATCATTGTCATAATGCTTTGCATGATTATGTAGTTGACATTGTATTTGTGGCAAAGCCACTGTTCATAATTCTTTCATACACGTCACTCATGAGTCATTGAAGAGCCCGGTACACCGCCGGAGGCATTCATATAGAGTCATACTTTGTTCTAGTATGGAGTTGTAATCATTGAGTTGTAAATAAATAGTAGTGTGATGATCATCATTAATAGAGCATTGTCCCCCCAAAAAAGAAAGGTCAAATAAAAGAGAAAGGCCAAATAAAAATAAAATAAAAATAAAATAAAATAAAAGGGACAATGCTACTGTCCTTTTTCCACACTTGTGCTTCAAAGTAGCACCATGATCTTCATGATAGAGAGTCTCTTGTTTTGTCACTTTCATATACTAGTGGGAAATTTTCATTATAGAACTTGGCTTGTATATTCCAACAATGGGCCTCCTCAAGTGCCCTACGTCTTCGTGAGCAAGCAAGTTGGATGCACACCCACTAGTTTCTTTTGTTGAGCTTTCATACACTTATATCTCGAGTGCATACGTTGCATGGCAATCCCTACTCACTCACATTGATATCTATTGATGGGCATCTCCATAGCCCGTTGATACACCTAGTTGATGCGAGACTATCTTATCCTTTTTGTCTTCTCCACAACCACCATTCTATTCCACCTATAGTGTTATATCCATGGCTCACGCTCATATATTGCGTGAAGATTGAAAAAGTTTGAGAACATCAAAAGTATGAAACAATTGCTTGGCTTGTCATCGGGGTTGTGCATGATTTAAAATTTTTGTGTGGTGAAGATGGAGCATAGCCAGACTATATGATTTTGTAGGGATAACTTTCTTTGGCCATGTTATTTTGAGAAGACATGATTGCTTTGTTAGTATGCTTGAAGTATTATTGTTTTTATGTCAATATTAAACTTTTGTCTTGAATCTTATGGATCTGAATATTCTTGCTCCAATAAAGAGAAGTACATGATGAATATGTTAGGTAGCATTCCACATCAAAAATTCTGTTTTTATCATTTACCTACTTGAGGACGAGCAAGAATTAAGCTTGGGGATGCTGATACATCTCCAACGTATCTATAATTTTTTATTGTTCCATGCCATTATATTATCTGTTGTGGATGTTTATGGGCTTTATTAAAAACTTTTATATTATTTGGGACTAACCTATTAACCCAGAGCCTAGTGCCAGTTTCTGTTTTTTCCTTGTTTTAGAGTATTGCAGAAAAGGAAAATCAAACGGAGTCCAATTGACCTGAAACTTCACGGAACTTACTTTTGGACCAGCAGAAGCCCATGGACTATCGGAGATGGACAAGGAGAGTCCCGGGCTGCCCACGAGGGTGGGGGCACGTCCACCCCCTTGGGCGCGCCCCCTGCCTCGTGGAAAGCCCGGAGATCCACTGACATACTTCTTCCCCCCATATATACCCATATACCCTAAAAACATCGAGGAGCACAATAGATTGGGAGTTCCGCCGCCAGAAGCCTCCGTGGCCACCGAAAACCAATCGAGACCCGTTCCGGCACCCTGCCGGAGGGCGAAATCCCTCTCCGGTGGCCATCTTCATCATCCCGGTGCTCTCCATGACGAGGAGGGAGTAGTTCTCCCTCGGGGCTGAGGGTATGTACCAGTAGCTATGTGCTTGATCTCTCTCTCTCGCTCTCTCTCTCTCTCTCTCTTGTGTTCTTGAGGTGGCACGATCTTGATGTATCGCGAGCTTTGCTATTATAGTTGGATCTTATGATGTTTCTCCCCCTCTACTCTCTTGTAATGGATTGAGTTTTCCCTTTGAAGTTATCTTATCGGATTGAGTCTTTAAGGATTTGAGAACACTTGATGTATGTCTTGCGTGGGATACCCGTGGTGACAATGGGGTATTCTATTGATCCACTTGATGTATGTTTTGGTGATCAACTTGCGGGTTCCGCCCATGAACCTATGCATAGGGGTTGGCACACGTTTTCGTCTTGACTCTCCGGTAGAATCTTTGGGGCACTCTTTGAAGTACTTTGTGTTGGTTGAATAGATGAATCTGAGATTGGGTGATGCATATTGTATAATCATACCCACGGATACTTGAGGTGACATTGGAGTATCTAGGTGACATTAGGGTTTTGGTTGATTTGTGTCTTAAGGTGTTATTCTAGTACGAACTCTATGAATAGATCGATCAGAAAGGATAACTTTGAGGTGGTTTCGTACCCTACCATAATCTCTTCATTTCTTCTCTGCTATTAGTGACTTTGGAGTGACTCTTTGTTGCATGTTGAGGGATAGTTATGTGATCCAATTATGTTATTATTGTTGAGAGAACTTGCACTAGCGAAAGTATGAACCCTAGGCCTTATTTCAATGCATTGCAATACCGTTTGTGCTCACTTTTATTATTAGTTACCTTGCTGTTTTTATATTTTCATATTACAAAAACCTTTATCTACTATCCATATTGCACTTGTATCACCATATCTTCGCTGAACTATTGCACCTATTCAATTTACCATTGTATTGGGTGTGTTGGGGACACAAGAGACTCTTTGCTATTTGGTTGCAGGGTTGTTTTAGAGAGACCATATTCATCCTACGCCTCCCATGGATTGATAAACCTTAGGTCATCCACTTGAGGGAAATTTGCTACTGTCCTACAAACCTTTGCACTTGGAGGCCCAACAACATCTACAAGAAGAAGGTTGTGTAGTAGACATCAGCTTTCAGCCTCCTTCACGTACCACTTGAGCGGCTCCGCCCCAACAAGCCTTTCTCCGGGGTCGACGGCGGCTCCTCCAACCCCCTGGAGCAGATCCGTCTCCTCGTGACCTTCGGCACACGCGACAACTACCGCACTGAGCTAATCGACTTTGACATCGCCCGCATCGGCTTGCCGTACAATGCCATCCTCGGGCACCTGGCGCTGGCCCAATTCATGGCGGCTACCCATCCTGCCTACAACCTCATGAAGATGCCAGGAGGCAAGGGCGTCCTCACCATGGCCGAAGACACCAAGGAATCCGTGGCGGCCCTCAAGCTAGCCTTCAGGGCCACGGCGGCAGCTTGCCCGGCCGACAAGGCCGTGCCCAAA
>NC_041390.1:419610240-419701521 GCF_002162155.2 Triticum dicoccoides | reverse complement strand
GCCAACCAAGACGAAGTAGCTATTCACCCAAGGTCAAGCCAAGACGAAGCAGATACCGGTCGATGCGGACGGGGCCTCTGGTGCCACCTTTACTATAGGCGTTGACCATGCCCCAGATCAAGAAATGGAGTTGGTGGACTTCTCATGGGCGAACAAGGAAGTATTCGCCTGGGAACCCAAGCAGCTAGTTGGGGTCCCGAGAGGAGTGATTGAGCATCATCTGAGGGTGTGCTCCAATGTGCGCCCTGTGAAGAAGAAGGCGATGCGACAATCCACGGAGAAGCAGTCTTTCATCATTCAGGGAACCCGCAAGCTGGAGGCAGCGGGTGTCATTCGCGAGGTCCGGTACCCAGAGTGGCTGGCAAACCCAGTCGTCGTGCCGAAGAAAGGAGGGAAGGAATGCATGTGTGTCGATTTCACCAACCTCAACAAAGCCTGCCCTCAGGACCCATTCCCGCTTCCGCGCATCGACCAGATTGTCGATTCCAGCGCGGAGTGTGATCTGCTATGTTTCCTGGATGCGTTCTCAGGCTACCACCAGATCAAGATGGTGGTGGAATATGTGGAGAAAACGACTTTCTTGACCCCATGCGAGGTATACTGCTACACTTGCATGCCATTCGGATTGCGCAATGCCTTGGGGCGGCAGCTTGGGAGGAACGCTGAGGCCTACGTCGACGACATTGTGGTAAAGTCTCGGGAGGCGAGAACTCTGATTCAGGACCTGGAGGAGACCTTCGCAAGCCTGCACCGGGTGGACTTGCGGCTCAATCCGGAGAAGTGCGTGTTTGGTCTCCCTTCCGGAAGTTGCTGGGCTTCCTCGTGTCCCACAGAGGGATCGAGGCCAACTCGGAGAAGGTTAAGGCAATCGAAGACATGATCCCACCGCAAAACCTCAAGGAGATGCAGAAGCTTGCAGGCTGCATGACTTCGCTGGGGCGCTTCATCTCCAAGTTGGGGGAGCACGCCTTGCCGTTCTTCAAGCCGATGAAGAAGAAGGGTTCGTTCGAGTGGACCCTCGAGGCCGACCTGGCATTTCAAGACCTCAACAGATACTTGACCAGCCCACCGGTGATGGTGGCGCCTCGTCCTCCCGAGCCCTTGGTACTCTACTTGTCTGCCACACCCCACTCCGCCAGCGCGGCGCTAGTGGCCCTCAGGGAGGAGCCCCAAGTCAAAGGCCCACCAAATGGAGCCACCAAGCCGGATAAGGGTGCACAACACCAAGACGATGTTCCTGCGACAGCGGTTGCTTAGGCTAGTCATCAAGCACCAGGAGCTGGGGATCCATAGGAAACACCTCAGTCCCCGGGAGCCAAAAACTCCATCAGCTCTCCCACCCTTGTTGAGCACCCAGTGTACTTCGTCAGCATAGTGCTACGAGATGCGAGAGCACGATACCCCATGCCTCAGAAGCTCTTCCTCGCGCTCCTAGTGGCCTCGCGTAAGCTGCGCCACTACTTCCAGGGTCACCCCATCAAGGTCGTCTTAGCTTACCCATTGGAGAGAGTGCTCAGGAGCCCCAATGTTGCGGGAAGAGTCGCCGAATGGAACATCGAGGTGCAAGCGTTTGACCTAGAGTTCAGCACAACTAGGGTCATCAAGGGGGATGCAATCACTGACTTCGTGGAAGAATGGACCGACATCCCGGAGCTCGAAGTAGGCGAGAACCGATCCCTCTCGCCAGGAAGTGAAGCGCCAGATGGTTGGGTCATGTACTTCGATGGTGCGTTTGCACGTCAGGGCACGGGGGCTGGAGCCGTGCTCATCTCGCCCACTCAGGACAAGCTTTACTATGCTGTGCAGCTCTGCTTCCAGTGGGGCGAGAAGGTCTCCAACAACATCGCAGAGTACGAGGGTCTCATCGCCGGCCTCAAGGCTGCGATGGCCCTGGAGGTGAAACGCCTCACCATCAAGGGAGACTCGCAGCTCCTCGTCAACTTCTCTAACAAGGTGTACGAGCCAAAGGATGAACACATGGAGGCATACCTCGCGGAGGTGCGTGAAATGGAGAAGCAGTTCCTGGGCCTGGAGCTATAGCATGTGCCTCGCGACACCAACAAGAAGGCCGACAGCATCGCCAAAAGAGCATCCAAGCGGCTACCCCAAGAGCCTGGCGTCTTCGAGGAGCGGCTCTTCAAGCCTTCGGCAGCACCTCTGCCTGCGGAGCCGATGCCATCTCAGGAGGAACTCCCCCAGCCACCAGCCTCGGGAGCCCCCGCCTGCGGCCCGACCTCAGGAGCGCACCTCCTCTTAGCACTCGAGCCTCAGGAGGGGTGTTGGATCGAGGAGTTCAAGGCGTACCTGACGCAAGGCACGTTGCCGGAGAAGGAGGAAGACGCGGAGCGTGTGGCCCAACAGGCTATGGTGTACTGCATTCAGGACGGTGAGCTATACAGGAAGCGACCAAATGATGTTTCTCTATGATGCATTTCCAGGGAACAGGAGAATGAGCTGCTGGCCGACATACATGGTGGAGACTGCGGGCACCACTCTTCGTCACGCACCCTAGTCGGCAAGGCTTTCTGCAGCGGGTTCTACTGGCCCACAGCACTCGACCATGCGGCCGAGCTGGTGAAATCCTGCTAGGCCTGCCAATTCCACGCCAAGCAGATCCACCAACCTGCTCAGGACCTCCAGACTATCCCGCTCTCATGGCCGTTCATGGTCTGGGGACTGGATATCCTGGGCCCATTCCCTCTAGTGCCTGGAGGCTACCACTACCTCTACGTCGCCATCAACAAATTCACCAAGTGGGCGGAAGTGGAAGCCGTCCGCGCCATCCCAGCTGGGTCAGCAGTCAAGTTCATCAAGGGTCTCGTAAGCCGATTTGGGGTCCCTAATCGCATCATCACCGACAACGGCTCACACTTCACTTGCAATCTCTTCAAAACATATTGTGCTAACCTTGGAACGCAGATCTGCTATGCCTCCGTGGCGCACCCCAGGAGCAATGGCCAGGCCGAACGCGCCAATGCGGAAGTTCTGAGGGGTCTCAAGACCAGGACCTTCAAGAAGAAGCTCGAGGCCTGCGGCAGGGGCTGGCACGACGAGTTCCAGTCCGTGCTATGGTCCATCCGCACCACCGCCACCAGGCCCACAGGCGAGACCCCGTTCTTCCTCGTCTACGGAGCAGAAGTGGTTCTCCCACACGAGGTCAAGCATTGCTCCGCGTGGGTCCTGGCGTTTGATGGAACGCAGTAGGACGCCATGCAGGGGATGGATCTCGTGCTGGGGGAGGAACGCCGCCGTGAAGCCTCGCTCCAAGCTGCGAGGTACCAGCAGGCGCTGCGGCGGTACCACTACTGCAGCGTCCGCTCCAGGACGCTCAAGGTGGGTGATCTTGTCCTGAGGTGGGTGCTCTCCAGGGAAGGGCTGCATAAGCTCTCGCCCATGCGGGCGGGCCCATTTCGGGTCGTCCACGTCTCTAGGCCTGGTGCCGCACGCCTGGAGACGCAGGACGGGATAACCATCCAGAACACCTGAACATCCAGCACATCCGGAAGTTTTACCCATGAAGCAAGGCCCGACGCCTGTGAAGCAAGGCCTAGTGCATGTGAATAATCTCAACTCGTGACACTCTCACATAACAATGAGTGGGGCTGTACACGCCCCAGAGTCTCAGGAGTGCCGCCCTTGGGCCTCGGGGGCTCCCTCCCACGCCTAGTGGCAGCACTTAGCTCTGCGCTGGTGAGAAGACAAGAAGACTAGACTAGGTGTCGGACGCGGCTTTTCATTTGCTTTCTGCAGTTGGTTCGCCCCTCTTTAGTAAGAATTTGCTTTCTAGTGTTCCTTGCTGGCCTGGTTCCATTGCCTTTTTGCCTCCATTCTGCTCTTTTTTCCTCGTTTTTAACATGTACTCTCCCTCGCATGCCTCGCGAGGGGGCTGGACAGGCGCCCTCGTCACGACCATCGCCAAGGCCGAGCACCTCGTCATCGTCGTTGTCCTCAGGGCAACACCCAACGCAGCGACCATCTTCCCCAAATACCCTCACGAAGAGGTGCATGCCGCCGTCGTACAAGTGGAGGGTGCACCGCCTGCCCAGCCCGCGCGTGCGGGCGAATGTCTGCCAACCGCGGGCCAGGACCGCGTTGCCCGTGGTGGAGACTTCCACCGCGACCCATGAAGCCGTGCTGCAGCAACCATCCGCCTGCAGCTAGAGACCGCCTGGGCCTGCGGGCGACAGTTCAACGACAAAGAACCATGGGAGCTGAAGCCAGGTGTCAGCCGGGTTCTCCGACCACATGATGAACTCCGGCATCACCTCCACTGAATGGAAGCGCGGCCGAGTAGGCCGCGCAACCACAACACGCCTCACCTCATCAACGGGACTGCCACGACCTGGGCGGCTGCCACCACGCGAAGAGGTGCCACCGCGGCCGCGAGGGGCCGCGACGGGGGTCGCAGTGTGCTTGCGGGGACGGCCGCGCCCCCTCTTGGGCGGCGGTGAGCCGGGCCCCTCCTGGCGAGCCTGCCCTTTCTCCGTAGCCAAGAGCCTCTTCGTGGGCGCCATGGGTGTCGCTGCTGGCAGTGGAGCAAGGAAGAAGAAGAAGCGGGAGAAGCAAAGGAAGAGATGGGTGATGGGGGCTCCGCCCCCACTTCCCATTTATAGCCAAGGGGAGGCCAACCTCCGGCCTCCACAATCTAAGGTAATAATGATCTTTTTCTGCATGCAGCAAGGACCCGTCAAGTCAGGCAGTTGCCGAGGCGGCATGGCGAAGCGGAGACGCCCACGTCCAATCATTCGCCACGCATCAAGCGGTGCCGCAGGCTATTGGGGCCCGCGGCGCTCCGCACTTGTCCTTCGGCTTCTCCTCGAAGCCTAGTCCGAGCGCGCCTTGGGCCCGGGGGCTACTGTCGGTGTTCTGGGAACGGGGGTCCCCAAACTTGCCTGCCTGCAGCCCACAATGTGGCTCCCCCAGCGGCCCTGTACGGCCCATCTTCACCAGCAAACACTCAAGACCCTCGTGAGGGGCCAAGCCTCATGAGGTGGACGACACAAGACCTCCTTAGGGGCGGCCTCACAAGGCTGGCTTGCGAGGGGCGGAGAGATCAAGGCAAGGGACACCTCGCGAGGTTTGCATGATGCAAGACATGACAACTGGAGCCAGGTGGGCACCAGTGCGCACAGTGTCCTCGTTTCGTCTTTGGTGCTAAAGAGGCAAGCGCATGCGAGGAGTCTCGAGGCATCATGCAAAGGTTTCCATATCGGTGCAACAAGACCAAGACCAGCAGGACAGCAGGATGGAGGTCACAGTGGAGCCCAAGGCGGCGTCACCACCAGAGCCTTTGGCAGGCGAAGACTACTTTTGTTAGGATAACTTGTACTAGTTGTCTCGCTTCGAATTTGGCCTTTGTGGGATCCCTTCCCGCTCAATATTTGGGAAGAGGACCAGGGCCTCTATAAATAGGACTAGCCACCACCATAGCAGGGGGGAGACCGACTCATCTAGATCCAGACCATCCCCAACCACACAAGTTCACCAAGCACAAGAACACCTCTCCTTAGGAGGCTATTCTTCCCTTGTAACTGTTCATCCTCAGCCCAAGAGGCAATCCACCACACCACACTGGAGTAGGGTATTACACCATAATGGTGGCCCGAACCAGTATAAATCTTGTGTCTCTCGTTCTTTGGGTTTGTTGAGCTAGGCTGTGAGATTGTGGAGTGTGCGAGCTAGAGAGGGGGAGAGATCTTTGTGCGCACTCCAGTGTTCGAACCTCAAGGGTTTTGCCGGAACCCGAAATTTGACACCCCTTAATCTAGGACTCCCTTAGTGCCCCCCTTTCCTTCTCCTCTTCCCTCTCCCTTCCGTCTTCCCCCCTCCATGAGAAGGAAAAAAGGGGGGGCGAATCCTACTAGGAGTGGAGTCCTAGTAGGACTCCCCCCCTTGGCGCGCCCCTGGTGGCCGTCATCCTCCTCTCCCTCCTTTATATACGTGGGCAGGGCACCCCTCGGAGGCACACAAATTGTTCCATGCCGTGTGCGGCGTCTCTCCCCATGATTTACTCGTCCGGTCATATTCACGTAGTGCTTAGGCGAAGCCCTGCGCGGATCACATCACCGTCACCATCACCACGCTGTCGTGCCGACGAAACTCTCCCTCGACCCTCTGCTGGATCAAGAGTTCGAGGGACATCATCGAGCTGAAGATGTGCTTAACTCGGAGGTGTCGTACGTTCGGTACTTGATTAGTTGGATCATGAAGACGTTCGACCACATCAACCGCATTAACCTAACACTTCCACTTTCAGTCTACGAGGGTACGTGGACACACTCTCCCCCTCTCATTGCTACGCATCTCCTAGATAGATCTTGCATGATCATAGGATTTTTTTTTGAAATTCCATGCTACGTCCCCCTTCAACCATTGCCTACGGTCCTTCCAGGGATCTACCTCTTGTCCACTGTCCATCATTACCGTGATGGCCCCTCCCCCCGGACTATATGTGAATTACCTCCAAAATCCCTTCACCGCATATATGAATGTCAAACATTGCAATATTCATATTTTTTTGTTCATTAGTAAGCATTATTAATTCATTGAGAAAATTTACAGTTTATGAACCCAATGTGCATTGTCTACTTCCAAAATTGGCCAACTGGATTGCGTGTGAAGTACTTCCAAAATTTATTGGTCACCTACATGAATCCTTTACTTCAATACTACTTGCTACTATGCTTGATTAACTAATGGGCAATACATGTTAAACTGATAATTGATATGTAGTTTGCTGGTAATTTTTAAAAGTTTCGCCTCTATTCAGTCCTACGATCTCGGCTACTATACATGAGCTCAAATACCATACCAGCATATTTTTCTTTTCTTAATATGAGTTGGTGTATTGACGTTTTTTGGTTGCAATGGATGTGCATATTAGGGATGTTTTCTACTTGTGTGCTAATAATGTTAACCTAGTTACATCAGTCAACTTAAGAGAGGAGGCAACTCTTAAATGATAAATAGGACAATTCTTATATTCATTTGTTCATTAGTACATATTATTATTTTCTTGTTCTTAAAGCAATCACTTGAAGAAAAGAAACATGCTTCAGGACTATATACATGCCCGTGTGTGGTCTAACCAATCTATTACGAATTCGAACGCAAATGATCAATCTAGCTAAGCACATTCAGATTCCAACCATGCAAGGTATGAATTCATTGAGTCTAAGCATCCTGTAATTCCATCTGTTAACCACCAAATACTAACCAATGGGAACCTGTGGAATTGAGGAAGAAGATTAAACGTGAGGTAATATTGAGTGTTCCATCTTGCATCATGGCTTTGGGCTGGAGTACCATTGCCATGGCGCCATCCCACATAATAGCTTCGCCATGGCAAGGAGCCGACTTCATCCTTCACAAATGTTGCAAACAAAATGCTGCAAAACCACATTAGTGCATAACAAATTGGAATCGTTACCAATGCCAAGTGTGACGACCGTGGACGAACACGCCTACTTAGTTGGCTTCATACTTCCCTCGTGAAGCACATGGCACTTCTTATTTTTGTCACGATCGAGGAAGGTGATCCCCTGAAATAAAACTTGTTGTATATGCATGACTTCATCGACGGAACAAACGGCTTCACAGCATGCAATACGAGCAGACCTCCTCGTAAACATCTAGGAAAAAAATATCCAGTCCAATACATTCATACACAAAGTGATCCTACGTGAAACATATGAAAAAAATCCTCTAAAAAGATCAACAATCATGCTCATCTAAAAATTTGGATAAAAATGTACAAGAACCTAAACATGGAAATGTTTTTTTGACCTTGAAGACTGCATGGCTTACACCCCACAACATTTTACAAAGGGTTCCTCAAGATGAGGAAAAAAGAGAAAGAAAGAACTATACAAAGCTAAGAAGAAGAAAGAGGGGGGGGGGTATACCTAAAAACTAAAAGACTAAAACCAGAAGCCTCGTCAAAGAGGCAAGAAGTCAATCCACTTAAGCAGAGCATCCCTATATCTTCTTTCGATCCTGTGGGTTAGTAGGGTAATGTCATGGATGAATCCATTCCTCCATCGCCTGAAAGTTGGACTGATATGTCTAAAAACCCTATCATTCCCGACTTCCCAAATATTCCAGCATGCAAGAAAAAACACTTCAGTGAAGAATGCCTTATTGATATCCTTCCTCGCATGCAATGCAATTTGCACCATGTCATTACTATCCAGCCAAAAAAATCTGAAGATAATTCCATACACCCACACTTAAGTTACACTTGAAAAAGAGATGGTTCTTGTCCTCGAGCGCACTAGTCAGACAAAGGACACATTCATGCCCATCATTAATCTTCTAATGCCTGCGCTATATCATATCTTTGGTGTTAACCCTGTCCATTATGACTAGCCAGGTAAACATTTTGATCAACATTGTGCAACAACTCTTCCGGGCCCAGCTCAGGATGGGGTTTGCCAAAACTGGCTGATGCACAAAGCCATAAATTTTCTTGGCAGAGTACTCTGACCTGTTACCATGTCTCCAGACCCAAGTGTAAAAATGCTCACTATCCAGATTAACATTTGTCCTCAAGGAAGTTAGCTAATTAAGTTCTTTAAAGTCTAGTTCAGACAGAGGCAAAGAGAACATCTGCCGAAAAATTCTCAGTCTGAAAAACTTCCATGACAGAAAGATTCTTATGAAGGCAAAATGAAAATATCCTAGGAAATCTGTCCTGAAGAGGTGTGCAATTACTGCGAATCTGCCAATGACCAGACAAAAAGAGCACAATGCCCCCTCTGCTAACAGTAACATAAGTGACTGCCCTAAATTTTTCAATGAGCTTGCAAATATCTCTCCACCAAAAAGATCCACAGATTGATGTGTCATGAGGAACTCTTTGAAAATAATATGAATCCGACACCAAATGAACCCATGGCACATCCACTATGTTATAAAATTTATTAAGATGTTTTAGGAGCAGAGCTTCATTTTGTAGGCCTAGGTTGAGAATTCCAAGACCACCCTTAAGTTTGGGCCTGCAAACCAGTGGCCAGGCAGCCAAGGAATGGCCCTTCTCCCGACCATATTTTCTCCATAAACATTGTCTCTGAATTCTCTCCAACTGCTTCAAGATACCCCGAGGGATTGACAGGCTGCAAAGAAAGTATATAGGCAGAGAAGAAATGACTGATTAACCGGTTGCAACATGCTACCTTGGGGCAAAAACCAAGAGCTAGCAGTGAGTCTTCTCTCCATGCAGTCCACCAAAGGTAAGAGATCATTAATTTTAGGTGTGGTAGCTCCCACTAGCATACCTAAATATGTAAATGGCATTGAGCCCAACTGACAACGAAATTGGGTAGCTAAGCTAGTAGCAACAACATCATTCACAATGATAGGATATATAGAGGACTTGTGATAATTGATCTGCAGACCAGTTGCCAATGAGAAAGAACTTAGCACTGTTTTAAGGGCCTCCAATTGGGAGCTTTCAGCAATCAAGAAAAGCATAGTATCATCAGTATATTGCACCACTGGGTAGTCAGGATCATGAGTTAGCAATGGCAAACTTAACAAACCCTGGCGCAACAGATTATTAATCATAGTTTGCAAAAGATTAGCAACAATAACAAAGAGCAGAGGAGAAATAGGGTCTCCTTGTTTTACACCACACTTGCATTTAAAATGGTTTCCAGGCACTCCATTTAGTAGAACTGAACAAGTTCCAGAGGACAATAATTGTTAAATCCATGTGATCCATCTCTTGTCAAATCCCTTTGCCAGAAGAATCTTTAAAATTGCCTCATGCTGAATAGAATGAAAAGCCTTTTCAAAATCTAACTTAAGCAAAAGGATGGGCTTCTTTGACTGATTGCACCGATGGATGTACTCAAATGTCCAAGCAAGACAACCTTGAATTGTTCTTGACTTGATGAAACCATATTGGTTCTTATGTACACACTTGGTGATCTCCTCTTGAAACCTATTAGCAGCTAGTTTAGTGAGGAACTTCAGACCAACACTGGTGAGATAAATTGGCCTAAAATCACCAACAACCTTAGGAGACTGCTTTTTTGGGACCAGGGTAATGAAGGCATCATTGAGATTTTCCAAACGAGTAGTTCTAGCATGAAATTCATGCACTAGCTTGATAAAATCACCATAGATAATGTGCCAACATTTTTTTAAGAAAAGGCCATTAAAACCATCAGGCCCTGGTTCCTTATCAATGGGAAACTCCTTAATCACATTTTCAATTTCCTTGACCTCACAAGGCTTGGTGAGGACCTCTAGCCCCTGCACCTTTGGAATTAGAGAGAGGATGTCCCTCTCCAACTTTATTGGCTTAACAGTACCCATTCTGCCTTTGAAGGAATGTAAGAATTCCTTGGCCATTTCCTCATGATCTGAATTAATAGTGCCATCAGACAACAACAAACTTGCAATAGAATTATTCCTATATCTTTTAGTGGCCATTTCCTAAAAAAACTTGAAATTTTCCTCCCCCACTTTGATATACCTAATTGTACATGTTTTTCTCCAATAGAGATACTAAAAATGCAAAAGATGTTCATGCTGTAATTTGGCAATCTTCCTGAAATTGGCCTCTGGCCTGGATAAAGGCCTCAGATCCTCTAAATTATCCAACCAAAGGATCACCCAATTGCACTTCTCAATCAACCTTTTGATGTGAGACAACCCTTTCTGCCATTATTTATAGCAAATCTCAAAGCTTTTAGTTTATCCACAATGATTGCTGAAATATGAGACTTGTGAGAGCTTCTAGCCCAAACCTCTTGCACATAGTCCATGAAACCTGGTTGATGTACCCAAAAAAAATCAAACCTAAAAAGGTTAGCTTTTGGTATAGAAGTGCAAATAGAAATTAGGCAGGGTACATGATCTGAGGCAGTTTTTGCAAGGGGAGTAACTTGTGTCATAGGATATAGACTGATCCAACTAGTAGAAGTGAAAACCCAGTCAAGTTGTTCTAGAAGTGGTATGTCCTACATGTTTGACCAGGTAAATCTTCTCCCCTTTAAATGAAGTTCCAAAAGACCCAAGTGGCCTATGATCTCATTAAAAATGAAGATGTCATTTACATCTCCTCCAGGAAGATTTCTATTATCAAGGGATCTAATAAAGTTGAAATCCCCCATCAAAATCCATTTTTGTTCAGGCTCAACCTCCAAATTATATAACCAGTTAACAAATTCATCGCTCATTTCACCTTGGCAAGGCCCATAAACATTCACCATAAACCATTTCTCATTATTATGCACTGAGGTGAAACTAATCACAATGCCAAAATGTTTCACTTCCACCAAGTTACCATGAAAAACATCTGAACGCCACACTATTAAAATACCACCAGAAGCTCCTTTCAAAGGAGATTCAATAAAATGATCAAAACCAGAAGGGGAAATGCTTTTAATAAGCACACGAGTGCATAAAGGAAGTTTGGTTTCTTGCAGACAAACAACAACACATTGACTTTCAAGCACTTTTTCTCTGACAGAGCATTGTCATACGTCATAATTCAAACCTCTGACATTCCAACAGAGGATTTTCCAGCTACCCGTGGACACTCGATTCATTAATAGCCAAACAAGATTGAACTAAAAGTAGCATGACATACAATGCCATACATCCCAGAATATTACAAACATTAATAACGCAGTCTGAATCGTTTGCAACAAGACCCAGTACGACAATAAAAGAAGCAAATTTAACAGGATCGCTACACCTAAATAAAGCAGCTAACATAAACATTTATGCAGTAGAGGAAGAGGAGTCCTCCTTGGGATCAGCCATAAGCTTGTTCATAGAAAGGAGGGATGGCTCAATCTCTAGCTCCGCTCCCACCGCCTGTAAGACCTTGATTGGAGTATGAGGAGGGGCATCTTCTTGCTTGTCCTGGCTGTGAGCATCTTCTTGCTTGTCCTGGCTATGAGCATCTTCAGAGTTGGGCTGGGCCTTGACATCCATGGGCTTGGAGCGATGTCGCTTCTTCGTGGGCTGAAGAGAGAGCTGCTCAAAAACCACATTTTTAAAACCATCAAGCTTTACCACACTTCTGGTGCATCGCCTCAGAGACGTGTCCACAAGGGGTGCAGGCATCTTCTTCCTCCCTCTCTATTTCTTCTCATTGGTTTGTTTCTCTGTAGCAAAAACCACTTATGAGGACTTACGGGCTGAGACATCTCACCAGAATCAGCAGGCAAAGCATCCTCAGAGACAGAAGCAGGAGCATCAGGCAATTCCTCAAACAAGACTCTGGCCACTTGGCCCTTAATCACAACAGACTTCCTCAGAGGAGTAGAACTGGGCAAATTGGTCACCAACAAATACATCTTCTTGGATTCATCAAACTCAATAGACCAAGTGCGCTTGGAATTCGTTACTGTGCCCAAGGGTTTGAAGAAGATCGACCTCGGCACCTCCTTGACAGTAAAATCAAACATCAAATTCTAAAAGGACCTCTTCCAAATCATCTCAGGAGGAAGAGGTGCCCAACCACAATATGAGCCATACCAATGAAGATCTCATGATGTTGAATAACTAGGGGCTGATAAGGCACAATTGTCAGTGGATTCTCCAAAAAAAATAGGCTGCTACTCTTGTTGTTCATCCTATAGTTGCAGTGGTTGATCAATGACAGTGGAGACCTGGTCTTGCTCTAGCGCTGCAAGTTGCGGAGGCTATTCAATCTCCGCCTCATTTTCACCTCAAAGATCATGGCCCCATCCAGCGTCTGCATTGTTCTCAGGAGGAGGAGGAGCAACAACAGGGGCATCATTCCATCCCAACATTGGATAAGAAGGCAGCACAAAGGGCAGATTGTCAGGTATAAGATTATCAGGCAAAGGATGAGGATTCCCATCCAAGGGCATTGGGTCCTCATCATTTGGCATCTCATCGGCAAAATCTGCACCCAAAACATAACACGCTGCATTCCAAGAAACTTGTGCTCCTCCCCATTCAGCATAATCATCAAAAACCACATTATGGGGAATGATAGGTGTATCTGGAAAACTAGCCTCAACCAAAGTTCTCACCAGGTAGGGATCTTCACTGTCCCAGGAGATAAACTTCCCAAAAGTACCTACCGCTTGCGAGATGAACTCAGGAGTGCTATAATCTAGAGAAATGCCAATGAACATTAACCAGCCCTTGCGGAAACCATGAGTCCCCTTGAAATTTCCCCCCTCATCATGCTTCATAAATCTAACAAATCGATCATTGCCAATCGGGAAAGGAGCATGCTGAACCAAAGTATATCTAACAGTTGGATCTCTAACTTGGAACAGACCAACCCCATGAAACCATGGTTGAGCAGAGCGAACCAAAATACCTCTGTCTTGCAGGAACTGCACAATCTCCTCGCAAACCGGCCCGAGCGGCCACTCTGGGGCAGGCATCACCTCAGCCACCATGAAATCCTCATGGCGGTGAGGCAGACGTGCTGCAGGCGTGAAGAAGGTAAGAGGAAGACGACGGTCGCCACCATCAATGATGTGGTGGACGGCTGGCACAAAGCGCTGAGGATCAAGCTCGTAGTTCGCCTTGGATGAAGATGGAAAGGCTGGCCTGGGGTTTTCTTTGGAAGGAGGAGAGGGAGTTTGCAGCAATGTGGGCAGCGATGATGTGACTAGGTAGTCTATCCCAATAACTCCGCCTCCCTTCTCATGACAGGCAGAGGATTCCAAAATACTCGTATTTTGTTGCAAAGAAATTGGCTTCCAAACCAATCCATTGGAGTGCGCGAAATCATTGCAAT
This sequence comes from Triticum dicoccoides, assembly GCF_002162155.2. Classification (NCBI taxonomy): domain Eukaryota; kingdom Viridiplantae; phylum Streptophyta; class Magnoliopsida; order Poales; family Poaceae; genus Triticum; species Triticum dicoccoides. Next base: position 419,687,780 of record NC_041390.1, on the reverse strand, counting down.
CCTTCCCTAGAGTGACCTGGGTGCGAGCAAGCCGTACAGACCACTCAAATTCCATAGGCAGATGACAGGTGGCCCCTTTGAGAACAAACAATGCAAGTAACAATGCGGTCCACCATGTCATCGACCATTGCATCAAATTACCGAGTAGCCTCTTGAGAGGTAGGAATATCCTGAGCAATGGGCATTGGGATCGGGATAGCTGAGCTAGAATGCCTAGCAGAAATTGGGCTATTCTGTAGCAATGGGCCATCGCCCGGCTGAATCTCAGAAAGCAATGGGCCAGAAATAGATCGATCATTTTGAATAGAAATCAATCCCACCTCCGTGATCCACGCGGAGAGATCTCCTTCATACATGGGAATCTGTTCAGAAGACTCCAGACCGCACTCTGGCGCGAGGGTCATCGGCCGTCCCAACTCCGGCAACGGAACAACCGTACCAAACAAAATAGGTGGTCGAACCACCGCCCAATGCAAGTCCAAAGGAGGAGACTGTCATATGACAACACACTCATGAGCAGATACCTCATAACCTCCATCAATGATCGTATCAATACAATTTTGCATTGTAGGATATCTATATCCTTTACAAGCTGAGTATTGTTCAAAAGTGGCAAAAGAAAGTTTCTTCTTAGCAGAGCCTGCCGACTTGATAGAAGATCTAGTAGGAGGTTTATGCGTGGCCAATAGACCTAGGCATGATCGACGCTTAGTTGGACTAACCAAAATCCATTCTGCATCCATTCTTTCCGCGAGATCTTAAGCTCTCTAACCCAATTAGGCCCCCTGTTGCCCCACAACTTAAAGTAACATTTGAATAGATCACAAGCAAACGAACGAAGATCCATAATAAGAAAAGCAACTTGCTTGCAGGAGACTTGAAAAGAATAAACATTATCCTTGACGTGACCCACACGAAGATCAATTGTAGATCCACCAATTGCAGCTTCCAATGCCGCCGCCACATAATCTTCTGACAAACGGAAAGCATGATGACTAAAAGAGACAACCAATGTGAATGCCCTCCTTCGCCCCATTGGATGAACTGTGTGACCAGTCGATTTGAAAACCTCATCAGAGAAAATCCTACCCTTGGAGAAATCCAAACCAAGAGTAGATCCACCAGATGAACCCATAGAAGATGGGTACTACCTTGATCTAGAGAAGACGCTGGAGAAGATCGCCGGAGAGGATCCACAGATTAGTGGAGAGGGATGGAGATCGCCGGTGAGGTGGTCAACGCCGTGGTGGGAGGTGGGAGCGCCATTCCTAGTTGCACTCCGCGTGTTTGGATTAACTCCCAAACATTAGAACACAGATTTGCGAAAAAATAGTTGGGGATTGGAGGAGAAACATACCGTAAATTGTTCGTGCGGAAGGATTTGAACTGAAAACAAGCAGGGAGAGAGATCTGACGAGGGTTTGGAGAGATTTGGAGAAGAAGAGAGAGGAGATTGGAAAATTAGATTGATTTACCTCCTCCTTAGGCTCATATGGTCGATATTACAAAGAAAATGTGTTGATGCATACCTAGTACGATCGACGGCACGAGTGTGCTCGTACCGTGCACCGTCGTGAGAAAACAGACCTTTTGTTGCTCTAGCCGCGCATATGCTATGACAGACGACACAAGCGCTCAATGCTCGTATCATTAGTCATCGTGGGAAATGATACCTTCTGTAGGTCCCTGTCCGAGTTTGGTACTACTGGCGGTACGAGCGCTCACGCTCATACGTTAGCCGTATTTTGCTCTGGCACTGTTGGCTTGCCTCTCCTCCTCTAGTATGACTGTCGGTACTATAAGTGCATCTAGTGCCACACCTAGTTGGTTTTGGAGTATTGACGACAAACATGGTTGAGGGACTAATGTGTTTGTGAGAATTGCAGGACAACACATGTAGTAATCCCTCATTGATTCGGTTTACCTACCAGAGATGACCCCTAAAAATGTATGAAGACATTAAAGACAATGGTGGTTTGTGAATACATTCACGTTGATGATAAGGACATGTGAAGACATTCACTTGAAGACTATGGAGTGCGAAGACATTGTTTCTTTCATAGTTTCCTTTTCTTCTTTATTGAGTCATAGGAACCACCGTACTGTTAAGTGGGATCCAAGTGAACAAAGTCAGATGACTGAAGTGATGCTCAACTAAAATCCTATGTCTTCGAGCGAAGACAATGAGAGCAAATCTTATCCAGAGTTGGGTAACTCGCCTTGGCCTGTAGCCCAAGCCAAGCTGCCGTGTGTGTTTATAATCCGACCGTTGGACACGTGTTGGTTCCTTAGTGACCCAGGGTCATTTCAGACATATCATGTCGGGTTGCCTCCTGGCTATAAATAGCCCACCCCTACACCATAGATTGGTGGCTACTCAGAGTTAGTGCACGACTTTTGTCGTTTGAGAGCAACCCACCTCCGAAGCCTTTGAGAGAGAGATCCTTGAGAGGACAAAGCCCAAAACACCCAGAGCCAAAGAGTGTTAGGCATCACCGAAGTCTTTCTATCCGCGTGACCTCAAGACTTGTTACACTTGAGGACTGTGCGTCCTCTATCCGGTTAGGCGTCATGTTCTTGTCACACCCTAGCTAGTTCATGCATTAGAGTGTTGCATCATGTCTATCCTTTCATCAGAAACTTGAAATGGGGATGTCAGAACCCCCAGCCCCCTCTGAAACCAACTAGGGTTTACTAAAAACTTTTTCAATGAACCTGAAATGCCCTTCTAAAATGTCCATCATTTTTGTCTTGGTTCAGAACCTCTGCCAAAAGTGTTGCACAATTTTCTAGGTCATCTTAGGGTCTTTGAATTAAATGATAAGTATTTGAATTTGGGCATTTAAAATTATATAAAATATTTCAAATGCTCAAATATTCCTAAACTGAAATGTTTCATGTTGGAAATATTCCAACTTTGGACCAGGAGCAGTTTGGTGATTTTAGGAGTTGCCTAGGTATTTTTAATAATTCAAAAAAGTTGCAGAAAAATAGAAAAAGAAAAAAAAACAGAAAGGAAGGACTTACCTCGCGCCTGCAACCCGGCCCACCTGCCGGACCAGCCCAGTGCCGCGCCAGCGAGCTGCTTGCCCGGCCAGGCAGGCAGGCAAGGTGCTCGACGGCGAGCACCGCATGGGTGCCACGCACCGGCTCGCCGCCTCGCCGCTCCACTCACCCGGCTAACGACGTGGATCGACCCCTCTCTCTCCCCCGAACCCCCCAGACGCCCCTCTCCTCTCCAGCTCCTCCCCCTCGCGCTCCCCAGCCATGGCCGACGCCACCGCCGCCGCTCCATCGTCGTAGCCGCGCTCCCCGCCGCCCGTGCTCCATTTCATGGTGTCCAGGAGCTCCGCCGCCGTCCACTTCGTCGAGCTAACCGAGCCCCGCGTGCTCGTGAGGCCCGAGTCCACCGCACCGACCTCGCCCGAGTTCGCCGTCGCCGGAGATCCCCTTCAACGCCGTCACCGCATCAGCTCGTCCCCGACCCCGCCGGTGGCCTCTACGGGTGCTCTGTGAGCCTAGCTACCCCTCCTACCCTTCCTCTCTCGCCCCCGAGCCGTGTAGCCACCGCACGAAGATCACCCGCACGCACCACCGCGGATCTCGTCGCCGACGTGCTCCCGGCCATCCTCCGGCCACCTCACGGTGTCCAACGCACTCACCACGCTGCGTTGAGTCCAACCGTGCACTCCCCACACCTCACCGCACACCCTAGCCCCGAGTTCGCCTTCACCCGAACTCCGGTGACCGCCTAGGTCGTCGCTGGCGCCAACTCCGGTCACCCCGACCCCAACTGACTCCACCAAGAGCCGCGGCTCGTCCTCAGCTCCACCCCGATGCCCTCCGCGACCCATTTGGTGGCCGGAACGGCCAAAACCACTTCCGCCGCCGCGTTGGGCTTGCCGGCGGCTAAACGCCGGTGCAGCCATTTTGACTTTGACCACGGGTGGGCCCTGGTTGACTCTGTTGAGTCAATGATAGGTGGGGCCCCCTTCTACTAATTATCCAGTTTAGTTTAAACTAAATTAAATTAGTTAATTATCCACTGACACCCTGGACCCACGCGTCAGGTTTGACCTAGACCGGGTCTGTTGACTTGCTGAGGTCAGCATGACCTCATGCTGACGCAGTAAACCTTTTCTGAAATTAAAATAAATCTAAAATGATTTATAAATTCCAGAAATTGTTGCAAACTTCAAAAATTCATATAAATTCAATCGTAGCTCCAAATCAAACAAATTATATATGAAAAATGATCAGAAAAATCCAATCTATCCATCTGTACTAGTTTCATGCATGTTTAAACAAACTAACTTGAGGTTTAGTGCAGAACAAGATAAACCACTTTAAAGGGCCATTTATGAGTTTGAAATTTGAATCTTTGGTTCAAATTGATTCAAACCCATCTGGTTTTAGTTGCATTACCCCAACACATTCATATTGCCATGTTTCATGCATGCATCATATTGTCGCACATTGTTTGGTGATGGTTGTGTATCGGTGTTCTTTGCGGCAGGTTCTGCCTCCGAGGGGTACCGTGATTACCCTAGCGAAGAACCGTATCCGTGCATCGATCCATCAGGCAAGCAACCAACCATTTGATCATATCGATACAATCCCATGTTCTCGCTCTTGCTCTCTTTTACTGCATTAAGACAACGCTTTTCAAACTGCTGTGTGCTACGGTAGTTGAACCCATTTCCTCTGCATGACCTGTCATTGCCACAGTAATTAGATGAAACCCACTAGCATGTGTAGGAATTGATTGAGCCATATGTATGTGTTGTTCCTACCTTGCTATGCCTGCTATGCTTAGAGTCGTGTCAGGTCTGGTTCATCTGGGTGATGGGCTAGAGTGAAATGATCATGTCGGTAATGAGAGTGATGTGGTGAACACGATTTGGTAAAGGTATCGAGGAGAGGCCATGTAGGAGTACATGGTGGGTTGTTTCATTGAAGCCGACCTTAAGAACTGAGATCTGTATGCGTGATTTAAGATTCAGCTACTACCATGCATTAGGCCCTGAAATATGACCCCGCTCGACTTCTTATTCACCCTAGTCCTCTGTCCAGGAATTGCAAGTAGTTTCTGGTGTTTGTAGCTTACTGGAGGCCGTGGACAGCGCTGACCCGCGGGGTGGGCTGTGATGCGGTAGGTACGTGGCACGGTGTATCGAATACCCGTTAGGTATCTCGGGAACCCTGTACACATCGTTCGGGGCCGTATGGGAAACCTCGGCCGGACTCCCTGCGGATGGAACCTGGATAGGCGATAAACCTGGACTAGAGACTTAGGTGTTTAGGTAGGTCGTGGTCTACACCCACGTCGGCTTTCGCTTGAAGTCTGCCGAGCACATGTCGTGTGCAGACGCTAAGTGGTGGAAACATGTATGAAGAAGTACACCCCCTGCAGGGTTAACATGATCTATTCGAATAGCCGCATCCGCGGTAAAGGACTACTTGGTTGCCTATACAGTTCATAGACAAGTGAATGGATACTACTAAAAATCTCAAGATAAGCGTGAGTGCCGAGGATGGCTCTTCCGTAGGATGACGGAGGTGGATCCTCGGTGGTGTATTGAAGTGGTGAGTAGTGGACTCGTGTGCGCAAAACCATTTCAAGTTGGAGTCTCGTAGGATAGCTTAGCCAAGAGTCAAAGCTGGCTTGCTGCAATAACTCCACCAACCCTTCTTGATAATGTGCATGTATGTAGGATCTGACGTAAGTCTTGCTGGGTACCTTTGTACTCATGTTGCTATAATTTACATTTTACAGAAGGCGCTGCAACCCCTTCTGATGGGTTCTTCGTAGACGTTGACATCGACGAGTAGACTAAGGCCCAGGTGGTAATCCTGAGCTTGTGAAGGTCCACGTAGTATAGCTAGGCTTTCCAAGCCTCTTTTATTTTGCTAGTTGTCTGTACTCAGACAAGTTACTTCCGCTGCTGGTTTGTATGACTGTATGACTTGAATGTGGGTCGTGTGACCCGTACTTGTATGTATGTTATGTATGGCTCTCTGAGCCTTTAAATAAAGTACTTGTGTCGTAGAGTCATGTTGTGATGCCTTGTTGTATTTGCACATATCGAGCATATTGTGTGTATGATTGAAATGCTTGGTATGTGTGGGATCTGACTATCTAGTTGTTTATCTTTAGTAGCCTCTCTTACCGGGAAATGTCTCCTAGTGTTTCCATTGAGCCATGGTAGCTTGCTACTGCTCTGGAACACTTAGGCTGGCCGGCATGTGTCCTTCTTCGTTCCTGTGTCTGTCCCTTCGGGGAAATGTCACGCATTGAGTACCGGAGCCCTGTTAGCCCGCTACAGCCCGGTTTACCGGAGTCCTGCTAGCCCAGTGCTGCAGCCCGGACCCACTTGCTGATGACCGACACGTTCGATGCTGGGTCATGGATGCCTGTCCCTGTAAGTCTGTGCCACTTTGGGTTTACGACTAGTCATGTCAGCCCGGGCTCCTTATCATATGGATGCTAGCGACATCATCATATACGTGAGCCAAAAGGCGCAAACGGTCCCGGGCAAAGGTAAGGCGACACCCGTGGGAATACCGTGCGTGAGGCCGCAAAGTGATATGAGGTGTTACAGGCTAGATCGATGTGACATTGAGTCGGGGTCCTGACAGCGTTGGTATCAGAGCCAGGTTGCCTGTAGGTTCTCCAAGCCAAACTGGTCGATGTTGAGTCTAGAAATGCTTTAGTTATATGTAGGGGAATTGATTGTGGGATGGTACGTAAGGCTCTTTTTACTTCTTTACCTCATGGCATTCTGATCTGAGTCAGTCCATTCTTCTACCGGGGATTAAGGATTAGGATCTTCTCTCTCTATCAGGTTCACGTGTTACTAATCAGTAGTACCTCATAGGTTTGATGACTACAAGCCTAGTTCAGTTCTACTACCTTGTTATGCTGATAAGTTGGACCCAGAACCTTGATATGATATTGTTGAGTGTCTATGCAATTTTTTGATAAATGTCTCAAACCCTTCTTGAGCATTTACAGCTGTTATGTTGTCGAAATTTTGCTAGAAATTCTAATGCCTTTGCATTATGGTTGTGCTTTCAGATGGCCACTCGCGACCAAAATCAAGTGGTTCGCCTGACCCGATGCATTGGTGTGACCGGTCATACGGCCATGTTAGTCCGAGTGATGATCGAGACGGTTTACCGTTGGTATCCCGAATACACGGTCAAAGAGCAATTTCGAGATTTTAACCAAAGCCAGTATGTTTGCACCGTTCGGATATTTCCCTCTTATCCTGGTTCTACCGAGGCTCTTCACTATTCCTATGGGCTCGGTGTTACTATTGAGATGGATGTGCAAGATGCGGCTTATTCTATGATGACCATCATGCGAGTCAGGACTGGCCTGCTTCGCAACACCGACTTCCGGTATATGCCGGCTTCACTTCCTGGAGCGCACGGTTATCTCCGGGCTATCTATGCTGACTCCAGTCAGGAGGACTCACTAACTCGCACCACTGCTGAGTTGCTCGAGGATAAGGACCGAGAGAATCGGGCCTTGAGAATGGAGCTTTTCAACACCCGCGCCGATCATTGGGCCACCTTGACTCGGTTTGCACCGGCTGTGCAAGCTGGATGCATGGATATGAGAGATTTGTATCCTGTTAGGTCTGCTCTGCCGGACATGATGGATTGGCGTGATGTGGGAGGCATCACCCCACCTCGTGGTCCTCGCAGGCCACCGTTCGTTGGTCCAAGACCTCACCCTAGCCCTTTTGGTCCACAGGCTCCTCAGGACCGTTTGTTTCCGGATGCTCACGTTGAACTTCCAGGCTATGGAGGAGACTTCTATGAGAACTACTACGGAGATGACTGAGATAGTAGTAGATCCACTAGGTATTGTAATAGTTGTATTTCCACCATCCTGCGTGACTTGTGGAATATGACTTAGCGTGCAGTAATTCCGGGGGTGTAGGAAAAATAATGTATAGGAGCTTGGGATGCCTCCGATGATATGTAATCCTCCTCTCACCGTAGTAGTACTTGTTGGTCTTGTACTAAACCTCGTATGGTGTGTATGACGATGGAATAAAAGAAGTAGTTTCTGTATCTACCATGTCATACGGATGATCATCTTGCATTCTGAGTTGTCCATTACATTCTACATTCTATGTCGGAATCTTGTCATTTTGGACTAAACCATTGTCTTGTTTTTCCTAGGATGGTCAATACCCGCAACAACCCTGCTCCCCCAGAGCAGGCCGAAGGCAGCAGAGTTGGGGATACAAATCTGCCTCACCCTCCCTCTCTGGCAGAAGTTATGCTAGAGGCTGAGAGAAACAAGCGGGAGACCAACCGTTTGTTGGAGCGTATTGAACAGAACACAGCACACCATCAGAGGACTAACTTGGTGTCACTCAGTGATTTCATCAAGTTACATCCACCCACGTTCCACCACTCCGTCGAGCCTCTCGACGCTAATGACTGGCTTCGCAGTATTTCTCACAAACTGCGTTCTGCGCTAGTAGCTGAGGCTGACAAGGTCACCTTTGCTGCATATCATCTTGAAGGCCCCGCCAGTCTATGGTGGGAGAATTATGGAGCTATGCGCCCAGCGGACCATGTCACTACTTGCGCTGAATTCAGCGAGGCTTTCCGTGAACATCACATTCCGGAGGGTCTCATGGACCGTAAACGTGAGGAGTTCTGTAGTTTCACTCAAGGTCGACTCTCTGTTGACGCTTATAGCAGGGAGTTTGGTAACCTTGCCCGTTATGCAACGGAGGAAGTTTCTACTGATGCCAAGAAGCAGGCAAGGTTCCGTAAGGGACTTAGTCCTGAGCTTCACCGCGACCTCCGTCTGCATGAGTGCACATCTTTTCAGAAGCTTGTTAACAAGGCCATCAGTGGTGAGACTGGTCAGACTGATTATGAAGCAACACGCAAGCATGGCCGTGACTTGGGTTCCTCATCCTGTGCTGGTCCTCAGAAGCGCCGCGTGTGGGTGCCTAACACTGCCCTGCCACCCAGGTTCACACCGAGGCCATCCTTCCAGGCGCCTCGCCCAGCTCAGCCATATGCACTAGCCAAGCCCTATGGTGGTCCAACCAATAATGCTCCTCCACGTACCAGTTCCGTGACTTGTTTCAAGTGTGGGGAATCAGGCCACTATATGCGCGAGTGTCCCCAAACCAACCCCAACCAGACAGCAAAAACTGTTGGCCGCGGCAAGCCGACAGGGAAAGTGTTCTACGCCAAGCCGGCCACCACTGCCCGTGGCCATGTTAATTGTGTTTCTGCGGAAGAGGCTCAAGAAGATCCCAACGTCGTTCTCGGTACGCTCCTTGTTAATTGCCACCCGGCATCTGTTCTTTTCGATACAGGAGCATCTCATTCATTTATATCCGAGAGCTATGCTCGTCTGCATAACACCACATTCTGTGAGATGCCCACCTCTATGGTAATTCAAACTCCGGGATCCAAATGGCAAACTTCTAGAGTAAGCCATGGAAATGAAATTCAAGTCGACAAACTTGTTTTTCTCGCATCTTTGATAGCCCTCAAATCTTCGGATACTAATATCATCTTGGGTATGGACTGGATGTCAGCCCATCATGCCAAAATTGATTGCTTCTCTAGGACTGTTCAACTCACCCATCCTTCGGGGAAGATAGTCAATGTCTTGACCCGAATAGCCAAGCGACAGTTATATTCTCTTAACGCCAGCCCTTTGCCAGACCTTGAGGACGTTCCAGTAGTCCGTGACTTTCCGGATGTCTTCCCAGAGGAATTGCCAGGTGTTCCACCTGACAGAGATGTCGAATTCGTGATAGATCTCATTTCAGGAACTGTCCCGATTTCCAGAAGACCCTACAAGATGGCACCTTTTGAACTAGCCGAGCTTAAGAAACAACTCGATGAGTCCTTGAAAAAGGGTTTCATCCGACCTAGTTCATCTCCTTGGGCTTGCCCCGTCCTCTTCGTCAAGAAGAAGGATGGTATGGACCGGATGGTTGTAGATTATCGACCTGTCAACTTGGTCACAATTAAGAACAAGTATCCGCTCCCCCGGATCAACGACCTGTATGATCAGCTCGCTGGATCCTCAGTCTTCTCTAAAATGGATTTGAGGTTGGGCTACCATCAAATCAAAATCAGAAACGGGGACATTCCGAAAACGGCCTTTGTTACTCGTTATGGCCAATACGAGTACACCGTCATGTCCTTCGGTTTAACCAACGCTCTAGCCACCTTCTCTCGGTTGATGAACTCAATCTTCATGGAGTATTTGGATAAATTTGTCGTGGTTTACCTCGATGATATACTCATCTACTCCAAGAACGAGGAAGAACATGTCGAACACCTAAGGCTAGTGTTGAAGAAACTTCGAGAGCATCGCCTTTATGCCAAATTTTCTAAATGTGAATTCTGGTTGTCAGAAGTGACCTATCTTGGACATGTAATTTCTGGTAAAGGCATTGCTGTTAACCCTGAGCGAGTTCAAGCCGTCCTTAATTGGACTCCACCTGAATCGGTCAAGCAAGTTCGGAGTTTCCTTGGCCTAGCGAGCTATTGTCGTCGCTTTGTCGAGAACTTCTCCAAAGTTGCAAAACCTCTAACCGAACTCCTCAAGAAAGATAAAAAGTTCGAGTGGACTCCACAATGTGAGCACAGTTTCCAGGAACTGAAAAGACGTTTAACCTCTGCTCCCGTACTGGTACCACTGGATTTTTCCAAGGATTTTGTTATCTACTGCGACGCCTTGCGACAAGGACTAGGCTGTATTCTCATGCAAGATCGACACGTAATTGCTTATGCTTCACGGCAATTACACCCACATGAGGAAAACTACCCCACTCATGATCTAGAGCTTGCAGCTGTAGTCCATGCACTCAAAACATGGCGACATTACCTTCACGGTAATCGTTGCGAAATCTACACTGATCACCAAAGTCTGAAGTATATATTCACCCAACCGGATTTAAATCTCAAGCAAAGACGTTGGGTCGAGTTGATCACAGATTTCGACTTAGGAATAACTTACACCCCAGGGAAAGCCAACATCATGGCTGATGCGCTAAGTCGTAAATCTTATTGTAACAACCTGATGTTACAACAAAGTCAACCGCTTCTCCATGAGGAATTTCAGAAGCTTAACCTTCACATTGTTCCTCAAGGATTTCTTTCCACCTTGGTGGCGAAACCTACTCTTACGGATCAAATCATCGCCGCCCAAAAGCGAGATAAGGGAATATCTAAGATCAAGGAGAACATTGCTAGCGGAGGTGCTAGATGTTTCTCCACAAATGATCATGGTGTTGTGTACTTTGAGAACCGTTTAGTGGTTCCCAAGAACCAGCATCTACGGCAGTTGATCCTTAAGGAGGCTCATGAATCTCCTCTCACCATTCATCCCGGTAGTACCAAGATGTATCAGGACCTACGCCAGAGGTTCTGGTGGACTAGGACGAAGAGAGAAATTGCTCAGTATATTGCTAATTGCGACGTCTGCCATCGTGTAAAAGCAGAGCATCAACGGCCTGCTGGCACCCTTCAACCCCTAGCTATTCCTGAATGGAAATGGGATAAAATTGGTATGGACTTCATTACCAGTTTTCCCAGGACCAAGAGAGGGAATAACGCTATCTTCGTCGTTATCGACCGTCTTTCCAAAGTGGCCCATTTCTTACTTGTTCGTGAGAGTATAACTGCTAGTCAGTTAGCAGACTTGTACATCTCCCGAATAGTGTTTCTCCATTGTGTTCCTTTGGAAATTAACTCGGATCGAGGAAGTCTTTTCACCTCTCGATTTTGGGAAAGTTTCCAAAATGCTATGGGAACCCGCCTTTCTTTTTGTACCGCTTTCCACCCTCAATCAAGTGGTCAAGTGGAACGCGTCAACCAGATTCTAGAAGACATGCTTCGAGCTTCTGTTATCTCATTCGGAATGGAGTGGGAGAAATGCCTTCCATTTGCCGAATTTGCTTATAACAACAGCTATCAATCCAGCTTGGGCAAAGCCCCTTTTGAAGTTCTCCATGGACGAAGGTGTCGAACGCCTCTTAACTGGTCAGAAACCAGGGAAAGACAATTCTTTGGCCCGGATATGATTCAGGAAGCAGAAGAGCAAGTTCGCGTTGTCGTGAAAAGTTGAAAACAGCCCAATCTCGTCAAAAGAGTCAATATGACCGAAAACATAAGGCTATGACTTTTGAGGTTGACGAGAAGGCTTACCTTCGGGTTACTCCTCTGAAGGGAACCCATCGCTTCGGTATCAAGGGCAAATTGGCTCCTCGTTACATTGGACCCTTTCGCATTCTCGCAAAACGAGGAGAAGTTGCCTACCAATTGGAACTACCTCCGCATCTCTCCAGAGTCCACGACGTCTTCCACGTTTCTCAACTCAGGCGTTGCTTCTCGGATCCTATCCATGGAGTAGACCACGAAACGCTTGATCTCCAAGATAATCTCACGTATCGAGAGTACCCCGTTCGTATCCTCGATCAAGCTGAGCGTACCACTCGACGTCATAATATCAAGTTTCTCAAGGTTCAATGGTCGCACCATTCTGAGAATGAAGCAACTTGGGAAAGGGAGGATCGTCTTCAACTCGAGTATCCCGCCTTCTTCCCGGAGGAACCAAAATCTCGGGTCGAGATTCTTTTGAGTGGGGGTGAGTTGTCACACCCTAGCTAGTTCATGCATTAGAGTGTTGCATCATGTCTATCCTTTCATCAGAAACTTGAAATGGGGATGTTAGAACCCCCAGCCCCCTCTGAAACCAACTAGGGTTTACTAAAAACTTTTTCAATGAACCTGAAATGCCCTTCTAAAATGTCCATCATTTTTGTCTTGGTTCAGAACCTCTGCCAAAAGTGTTGCACAATTTTCTAGGTCATCTTAGGGTCTTTGAATTAAATGATAAGTATTTGAATATGGGCTTTTAAAATTATATAAAATATTTCAAATTCTCAAATATTCCTAAACTGAAATGTTTCATGTTGGAAATATTCCAACTTTGGACCAGGAGCAGTTTGGTGATTTTAGGAGTTGCCTAGGTATTTTTAATAATTCAACAAAGTTGCAGAAAAATAGAAAAATAAAAAAAAACAGAAAGGAAGGACTTACCTGGCGCCTGCAACCCGGCCCACCTGCCGGCCCAGCCCAGCGCCGCGCCAGCGAGCTGCTTGCCCGGCCAGGCAGGCAGGCAAGGTGCTCGACGGCGAGCACCGCATGGGTGCCACGCACCTGCTCGCCGCCTCGCCGCTCCACTCACCCGGCTAACGACGTGGATCGACCCCTCTCTCTCCCCCGAACCCCCCAGACGCCCCCTCTCCTCTCCAGCTCCTCCCCCTCGCGCTCCCCAGCCATGGCCGACGCCACCGCCGCCGCTCCATCGTCGTAGCCGCGCTCCCCGCCGCCCGTGCTCCGTTTCGTGGTGTCCAGGAGCTCTGCCGCCGTCCACTTCGTCGAGCTAACCGAGCCCCGCGTGCTCGTGAGGCCCGAGTCCACCGCACCGACCTCGCCCGAGTTCGCCGTCGCCGGAGATCCCCTTCAACGCCGTCGCCGCATCAGCTCGTCCCCGACCCCGCCGGTGGCCTCTACGGGTGCTCTGTGAGCCTAGCTACCCCTCCTACCCTTCCTCTCTCGCCCCCGAGCCGTGTAGCCACCGCACGAAGATCACCCGCACGCACCGCCGCGGAACTCGTTGCCGGCGTGCTCCCGGCCATCCTCCGGCCACCTCACGGTGTCCAACGCACTCACCACGCTGCGTTGAGTCCAACTGTGCACTCCCCGCACCAAATCGCACACCCTAGCCCCGAGTTCGCCTTCACCCGAACTCCGGTGACCGCCTAGGTCATCGCCGGCGCCGACTCCGGTCACCCCGACCCCAACTGACTCCACCAAGAGCCGCGGCTCGTCCTCAGCTCCACCCCGATGCCCTCCGCGACCCATTTGGTGGCCGGAACGGCCAAAACCACTTCTGCCGCCGCGTCGGGCTCGCCGGCGGCTAAACGCCGGTGCAGCCATTTTGACTTTGACCACGGGTGGGCCCTGGTTGACTCTGTTGAGTCAATGACAGGTGGGGCCCCCTTCTGCTAATTATCTAGATTAGTTTAAACTAAATTAAATTAGTTAATTATCCACTGACACCCTGGACCCACGCGTCAGGTTTGCCCTGGACCGGGTCTGTTGACTTGCTGAGGTCAGCATGACCTCATGCTGACGCAGTAAACCTTTTCTAAAATTAAAATAAATCTAAAATGATTTATAAATTCCAGAAATTGTTGCAAACTTCAAAAATTCATATAAATTCAACCGTAGCTCCAAATCAAACAAATTATATATGAAAAATGATCAGAAAAATCCAATCTATCCATCTGTACTAGTTTCATGCATGTTTAAACAAACTAACTTGAGGTTTAGTGCAGAACAAGATAAAACACTTTAAAGGGCCATTTATGAGTTTGAAATTTGAATCTTTGGTTCAAATTGATTCAAACCCATCTGGTTTTAGTTGCATTAGCCCAACACACTCATATTGCCATGTTTCATGCATGCATCATATTGTCGCACATTGTTTGGTGATGGTTGTGTATCGGTGTTCTTTGCGGCAGGTTCTGCCTCCGAGGAGTACCGTGATTACCCTAGCGAAGAACCGTATCCGTGCATCGATCCATCAGGCAAGCAACCAACCATTTGATCATATCAATACAATCCCATGTTCTCGCTCTCGCTCTCTTTTACTGCATTAAGACAACGCTTTCCAAACTGCTGTGTGCTACGGTAGTTGAACCCATTTCCTCTGCATGACCTGTCATTGCCACAGTAATTAGATGAAACCCACTAGCATGTGTAGGAATTGATTGAGCCATATGTATGTGTTGTTCCTACCTTGCTATGCCTGCTATGCTTAGAGTCGTGTCAGGTCTGGTTCATCTGGGTGATGGGCTAGAGTGAAATGATCATGTCGGTAATGAGAGTGATGTGGTGAACACGATTTGGTAAAGGTATCGATGAGAGGCCATGTAGGAGTACATGGTGGGTTGTTTCATTGAAGCCGACCTTAAGAACTGAGATCTGTATGCGTGATTTAAGATTCAGCTACTACCATGCATTGGGCCCTGAAATATGACCCCGCTCGACTTCTTATTCACCCTAGTCCTCTGTCCAGGAGTTGCAAGTAGTTTCTGGTGTTTGTAGCTTACTGGAGGCCGTGGACAGCGCTGACCCGCGGGGTGGGCTGTGATGCGGTAGGTACGTGGCACGGTGTATCGAATACCCGTTAGGTATCTCGGGAACCCTGTACACATCGTTCGGGGCCGTATGGGAAACCTCGGCCGGACTCCCTGCGGATGGAACCTGGATAGGCGATAAACCTGGACTAGAGACTTAGGTGTTTAGGTAGGTCGTGGTCTACACCCACGTCGGCTTTCGCTTGAAGTCTGCCGAGCACATGTCGTGTGCAGACGCTAAGTGGTGGAAACATGTATGAAGAAGTACACCCCCTGCAGGGTTAACATGATCTATTCGAATAGCCGCGTCCGCGGTAAAGGACTACTTGGTTGCCTATACAGTTCATAGACAAGTGAATGGATACTACTAAAAATCTCAAGATAAGTGTGAGTGCCGAGGATGGCTCTTCCGTAGGATGACGGAGGTGGATCCTCGGTCGTGTATTGAAGTGGTGAGTAGTGGACTCGTGTGCGCAAAACCATTTCAAGTTGGAGTCTCGTAGGATAGCTTAGCCAAGAGTCAAAGCTGGCTTGCTGCAATAACTCCACCAACCCTTCTTGATAATGTGCATGTATGTTGGATCTGACGTAAGTCTTGCTGGGTACCTTTGTACTCATGTTGCTATAATTTACATTTTACAGAAGGCGCTGCAACCCCTTCTGATGGGTTCTTCGTAGACGTTGACATCGACGAGTAGACTAAGGCCCAGGTGGTAATCCTGAGCTTGTGAAGGTCCACGTAGTATAGTTAGGCTTTCCAAGCCTCTTTTATTTTGCTAGTTGTCTGTACTCAGACAAGTTACTTCTGCTGCTGGTTTGTATGACTGTATGACTTGAATGTGGGTCGTGTGACCCGTACTTGTATATATGTTATGTATGGCTCTCTGAGCCTTTAAATAAAGTACTTGTGTCGTAGAGTCATGTTGTGATGCCTTGTTGTATTTGCACATATCGAGCATATTGTGTGTATGATTGAAATGCTTGGTATGTGTGGGATCTGACTATCTAGTTGTTTATCTTTAGTAGCCTCTCTTACCGAGAAATGTCTCCTAGTGTTTCCATTGAGCCATGGTAGCTTGCTACTGCTCCGGAACACTTAGGCTGGCCGGCATGTGTCCTTCTTCGTTCCTGTGTCTGTCCCTTCGGGGAAATGTCACGCATTGAGTACCGGAGCCCTGTTAGCCCGCTACAGCCCGGTTTACCGGAGTCCTGCTAGCCCAGTGCTGCAGCCCGGACCCACTTGCTGATGACCGACACGTTCGATGCTGGGTCATGGATGCCTGTCCCTGTAAGTCTGTGCCACTTTGGGTTTACGACTAGTCATGTCAGCCCGGGCTCCTTATCATATGGATGCTAGCGACATCATCATATACGTGAGCCAAAAGGCGCAAACGGTCCCGGGCAAAGGTAAGGCGACACCCGTGGGAATACCGTGCGTGAGGCCGCAAAGTGATATGAGGTGTTACAGGCTAGATCGATGTGACATTGAGTCGGGGTCCTGACAGTTCTGAGCATCCAAGAGTCATTGTGGGTCACCAGTGAACGGAGTCTGTGAAGGTTTTGAAGTCTACCTTGAAGACTTACCAAAGTGACTGGGCGAGGACCGGGTGTCCTTAGCTCAAGGGGAATAAGGTGAAGACATAGTCTTCTGAGTTCAATCTCAGCCTCCCTAACTAGACGTACAGTTGTCACAGCAACTGGAACTGGTCTACCAAATCCTTGTCTTCACCAAGCCACTAGTTCTCACTACAAAAAAAGACACATCCGTGACATTTTGGGCCGAATGAATTTTTTCTGTCATGCTTATGACACTTCTATGACGATAATTATGACAAAACCCGGTATCATCATAGATGTGGTGGGCTCCTACTTCTATGACAAAAATGGGCTTTTTGTCCTGGGCGGGCCAGAGACGCAGCTGCATGACATTATTTGGGCCGTTCATGACGGAAAAAACTGTGGTAGAAGCAAGGGCGAGGAAAATAAAGGGGAGATCCCGGTTACGGTGGGTGGTCGGGGCCGAGCGATGCATGGAGGTTTCTGCGTTTCTCTCATGTACGCGCTTATGTGCGAGGCGTTTGCTAACTGAACCCGAGTGATCATTCACTGCTGACTGAACCCAAGCGATTTCTTTACTGCTGCTGCTAACTGAACCCGAGCGATCAATCATTGTTGCTGCTTACTGAAGCTGATCGAGCCCCCGTGCAAGACGTAGCCAGCCGGTGTTGGGTTGCCTCTCGATGAACAGTGACCGTTGCTACCGTTCTCCCGGTACGTAGAATGAGTTGAGACGTGGTGAGTCGAGCCGGTTGGTTGGCTATGGATGAACAGTTCCCGGTGGGGGTTGGATGAACAAGACCCCGTGGTAGTAGGTCGTTGCCGCTGGATGATCAGGACCCCGAGGAGGCTGCCACACCCCAGCCATGTGGGGGTGGATGAATAGGACCATGTGGAGGCTCTATGAATAGCAGCCAGTGGAGGCTGGATGAACAGTAGCCGTGAATGAATAGTAGCCCATGGAGGCTGGAGGAGGTCGACGGTGGATGAACAGTAGCTCATGGAGGCTGGAGCGAGGCAGTAGACGGTGGATGAACAAGACCCCATTTCGGCCGTAGGCGCTCCAACATAAGTATGTTTCCTCCGTTTTGCGGTACGACACACCCCTCCCGATCAACAGGACCCTGTTTCGACCATAGGCACTGCAACACAAGTCTTTTTCCTCCGTTTTGCGGTACGCCACACCCTTCCTGATGGACAGGACCCTGTTTCAATCGTACGCGGTCAAACAGAAGGCCTGTTTCCTCCGTTCTATGGTACGCGAGACCTTGTTTCGGCTGTTCCATCTAAGCCGATTGGCTCCTGATGAACACGGCGCCGTTGCTGCCGTCCACTGCCTCTCCATGTACATGAGCCTTGGCCGTACATATGCGTGAGTAGGCGTTCGAGACCCCGCCCGTATGTATATGCGTGGCCGTATTTTTTGGCATCTAGTTGTACGTACGTGTACACAGTTTGGAAGGGACTGCCTGAACTGCTATGTGATAACCCACAAGTATAGGGGATCGCAACAATTTTCGAGGGTAGAGTATTCAACCCAAATTTATTGATTTGACACAAGGGGAGCCAAAGAATATTCTCATGTATTAGCAACTGAGTTGTCAATTCAACCACACCTGAAAGACTTAATATCTGCAGCAAAGTATTTAGTAGCAAAGTAGTATGGAAGTAATGGTAACAGTGGCAGAAGTAACAGTAGAAGTTTTGTAGCAATCGTAACAATGGCAACAGAGAAGTAACGAAGCAAAGATCAATATGAAATGAGCTCATAGGCAATGGATCAATGATGGATAATTATGTCGGATGGCATTCATCATGCAACGGTTATAACATAGGGTGACATAGAACTAGCTCCAATTCATCAATATAATGTAGGCATGTATTCCAAATATAGTCACATGTGCTTATGGAAACGAACTTGCATGACATCTTGTGTCCTACCCTCCCGTGGCAGCGGGGTCCTACTGGAAACTAAGGGATATTAAGGCCTCCTTTTAATAGAGTATCGGACCAAAGCATTAGCACTTAGTGAATACATGAACTCCTCAAACTATGGTCATCACCGGGAAGTGTCCCGACTATTGTCACTGCGGGGTTGCCGGATCATAACACGTAGTAGGTGACTATAAGTTGCAAGATAGGATCAAGAAGACAAATATATTCATGAAAACATAATAGGTTCAGATCTGAAATCGTGGCACTTGGGACCTAGTGACAAGCATTAGGCATAGCAAAGTCATAGCAACATCAATCTTCGAACATAGTGGATACTAGGGATCAAACCCTAACAAAACTAACTCGATTACATGGTAAATATCATCCAACACATCACCGTCCAGCAAGCCTACAATGGAATTACTCACGCACGGCGGTGAGCATCATGAAATTCGTGATGGAGGGTGGTTGATGATGACGATGGCGACAGATTCCCCTCTCCGGAGCCCAGAACGGACTCCATATCTGCCCTCCAGAGGAAGACTAGGGCTTGGCGGCGGCTCCGCATTGTAAAATACGATGAATCCTTCTCTCTGTTTTTTCTCCTCGAACGTGAATATATGGAGTTGGAGTTGAGGTCGGTGGAGGTCCAGGGGCCCCACAAGGACGGAGGGCACGCCCCAGGGGGGTGGGCGCGCCCCTCACCCTCGTGGCCAGGGTGTGGGCCCCCTTCAATTGATTCTTTCACCAATATTTTTATTAATTCCAAAGATCATCTCCGTGAAGTTTCAGGTCATTCTGACAACTTTTATTTCTGCACAAAAATAACACCAAGGCAATTCTGCTGAAAACAACGTCAGTCCAGGTTAGTTTCATTCAAATCATGCAAGTTAGAGTCCAAAACAAGGGCAAAAGAGTTTGGGAAAGTAGATACGATGGAGATGTATCAAGCCCCCCCCCCCAAGCTTAACCCACTGCTTGTCCTCAAGCAATTCAATTGACAAACTGAAAGTGATAAAGAAAAACTTTTACGAACTCTATTTGATCTTGTTGTTGCAAATATGTAAAGCTAGCATTCAAGTTTTCAACAAAGATTATAAACTAACCATATTCACAATAATGTTTAGGTCTCACATTTACTCATATCAATGACATAATAAACTAGCGAGCAATAATAATAAATCTCGGATGACATCACTTCTTCAAAACAATCGTGATATGATATAACAAGATGGTATCTCGCTAGCCCTTTTCGAGACAGCAAAACATAAATGCAGAGCACCCCTGAAGATCAAGGACTGACTAGACATTGTAATTCATGGTAAAAGAGATCCAATCACAGTCATACTCAATACCAATTAATAACAATGCATACAAATGAAAGTGATGCTCTCTAACTGATGTTTTTATAAGAGGATGATGACTCAGCAATAAAAGTAAATAGATAGGCCCTTCACAGAGGCAAGCAGGGATTTGCGGAGGTGCCCGAGCTCGAGTTTTGAGATAGAGATAAATAATATTTTGAGCGGTATGCTTTCATTGTCAACATAACAATCAAGAGATCTCGGTATCTTCCATGCCACATACATTATAGGCGGTTCCCAAACAGAATGGTAAAGTTTATACTCCCCCACCACGAACAAGCACACTCCATGGCTGGTCCGAAACAACGGGTACCATCCAACTAACAACAGTCCTGGGGGAGTTTCGTTTGCAATTAAATTTTGATTTGATTTGAGCATGGGACTTGGCATCCTGGTTACCAGCCATTTTCTCGTGAATGATGAGCAATGTCCACTCATCGTGAGAATAACCCACCTAGCATGGAAGATATTGATAGCCCTAGTTGATACATCAGCGATTCAAGCATACAAAATAGATTGTCATTTGAAGGTTTAGAGTTTGGCACATGCAAATTTACTTGGAACGATAGGTAAATACCACATATAGGAAGGTATGGTGGACTCATATGGAACAACTTTGGGGTTTATGGAAGTGGATGCACAAGTAGTATTCCCGCTTAGTACAAGTGAAGGCTAGAAAAAGACTGGGAAGCAACCAACTAGAGAGCGACAATAGTCATAAACATGCAGTGATATTAACCAACATTGAATGCAAGCATGAGTAGGATACAAATCACCAAGAACATAAATATCATGGAGGATATGTTGATTTTGTTTCAACTACATGTGTGAACATGTGCCAAGTCAAGCCACTCGAATCATTCAAAGGAGGACACCATCCTATCATACTACATCACAACCATTTTAATTTCCATGTTGGCACGCAAGGTAAACCATTATAAACCCCTAGCTAATTAAGCATGGCATGAGTAATCATAATCTCTAATTGTCATTGCAAACATGTTTCATTCATAATATGCTGAATCAGGAATGATGAACTAATCATATTTATAAAAACAAGATAGGTCGAGTTCATACCAGCTTTTCCTCATCTCAATCATTTCATCATATATCATCATTATTTCCTTTCACTTGCATGATGGAACAGTGTGGATAATAATAATAGTGCACGTGCATTGGACTAAGCTGGATTTGCAAACATTTATTCAAGGGAGAAGACAAGGTTATATGGGCTCTTTGTTAGATAAGCAATAATGCATATAAGAGACACTCAAAATTCTCATCGTGGTCTTCTCCTCTTGACCCCCAAAGAAAATAAAAGAATTTCAAAGAAACACACTGAAATATTTTTGGAGTTTTTGTTTTTCTGAAGAAAAAGAAACAAGAACGAGAAAAACTATTTACATGGGAAAACTCCCAACAAGCTAACGAAGAACGAGAAATCTTTTCGGGTTTTCTTTTAATATTACAACTAAGCATGCATAGAAAGTAAACTAACTACAACTAATTTTTTTTGGTTTTTCTTAAGGTTTTTCAAACACACAAGAAGAAGGCAAGAAAAAGAAATAAACTAACATGGATAATACAATGAAAAAGTATGAACACCAACAATTGAAATGAGTGTGTGAACATGAATTTAATGTCAGTGAGAAATATGTACTCCCCCAAGCTTAGGCTTTTGGCCTAAGTTGGTCTAGGGCCACGGCTAGCCTGGCGGATATCCAAAGTTGTAGTCGGGGTTGTACTGAGATGCATCAGCTACTGTCTGAAGGGCTGCAACATGGAGGCGGGCAGCCTTCGCTATTCTCTCATATTCGTTTGCCTCCTCTATAGTTATAAAATATCTCCCATTTGCCTGAAAGTTAAAGAAAGCAGGAGCGGGAGTAACATGGATGGCGCGTCATCTATCAAAGATTAGTCGGTACTAGAGGAACTGTTTGTTCCTCTTAAGAAACTGGTATCGTACCATAGCATTATAATCAAGAAAAGCAGGTGGCAGCTCAATGTCATACCCTCTTATGGATATTCCCAAATAATTAGCTAAACGAGTTGCATAAATCCCACCAAATAAATATCCATCTTTAGCATTAAGATGTAACCTCCTTGCAATAATAGCCCCCAAGTTACATCGCTTATCACCTAACATTGCACATTTGAGGACACTAAGATCTGGTACACAAAGGTGGCTATGATCATGTTTACCGTTAATGCATCTTCCTATAAAGAGAGCAAAGTAATGAATAGCAGGAAAGTGAATGCTCCCTATGGTGGCTTGTGTGATATTTCTAGTTTCTCCAATGGTGATGCTAGCAAGGAAATCATTATATTCAGATTTGTGAGGCTCACTAAGGAGGCCCCATTGTGGAATTTTGCATGCATCACAAAAATCTTCTAGGTCCATGGTATAAGATTCATCATAAAGGTCAAACAGGACAGTATGAGAATTATGCTTAGATGAAAACTCAAACCTCCCCACAAAGGAATCAGTGAGATAGTAATATTGTAGGCACTTATCTGACAAAAAGTCTTCAAGGACGGCATTTTTTACGTATGTATAGAACTCATCCTTGAAACCTGCACGAACCATAAATTCATCCAACAGCCATTCATAAGGCTGCACTTGAGCTTCCCTTGGTGGTTCAAGGTCCGGTTCGCGTATTGCGAGCCTTGGTGCTTGCTTCCTCAAAGAACCACCTTGGTACATTCTCCTAGACATTTTTCTTCCTTTGAAAAATTTCTGAAATTTTAGTGACTGAAAATGAAAGTGAACCAAGGTCAACAAGATTTATAGCAACTACTCCTACAAGTGCCTAGAGGCTATATCATGCATCAAAACTACTTTGGACCATATAGATTTGACATGCAAGCTCAAGAACAGGGTCACCAAGGAATCCAAAATTTGCAGCATATAAAGCACTAGAACAAAAACTAATTGGACCATCGGAGGAGTCACATACTGAAGAACAATCCCCCAAAGCAGTTTTGTGAATGGACCTTTGAGCAAGGAGATCGAAAATGGCAGCAAAACGAGCAAGAACACGAGTTTGAGCTATGGAGTGATTTTTTCTAGAGGAAGAAGGAGTGGATGGGTGCTGGAATAAGTGGAGGGGACCACATGGGGCCCACAAGGACCAGGGGCGTGCCTAGGGGGTAGGGCGCGCCCTCCACCCTTGTGGCTAGCTGGAGAGGCCCCCTGGTGTGTTCACTGCCAGAAATTCTCAAATATTCTATAAAAATCATACTAAAATTCCAGGGCATTTGGAGAACTTTTATTTTCGGGACATTTTTTGTTGCATAGATAATTCATAAATAGACAGAAAATACTATTTTTCTTTATTTAACCTAAATAATAGAAAGTAAAAAGTGGGTACAGAAAGTTGTGCCTTCTAAATTCATCCATCTCATGCTCATCAAAAGGAATCCATTAACAAGGTTTATCAAGTCCTATTAACAAACTTCTTCTAAATGGCATGAAATTGGAGAATTTTTTAATAACACTAGGTTACCTCAATGGGGATATGCATGTCCCCAACAATAAGAATATCATATTTCTTTTCGGCAGTAGGAAGAGGGAATTTAAAACCTCCAGTAGTAATAGTTGAAAATTTTCCAATAGAATTAATACTATGAACTTGAGGTTGTTTCTTCGGAAAGTGTACCGTATGCTCATTACCATTAACATGAAAAGTGACATTGCCTTTGTTGCAATCAATAACAGCCCCTGCAGTATTTAAAAAGGGTCTACCAAGGATGATCGACATACTGTCGTCCTCGGGAATATCAAGAAGAAAAAGGTCGGTTACGATAGTAACGTTTGCAACCACAACAGGCACATCCTCACAAATACCGATGGGTATAGCAGTTGATTTATCAGCCATTTGCAAAGAAATTTCAGTATGTTTCAACTTAATCAATTCAAGTCTATGATACAAAGAGAAAGGCATAACACTAACACCGGCTCCAAGATCACATAAAGCAGTTTTAACATAGTTTCTTTTAATGGAGCATGGTATAGTTGGTATCCCTGGATCTCCAAGTTTCTTTGGTATTCCACCCTTAAAAGTATAATTATCCAACATGGTGGAAATTTTAGCTTCTGGTATCTTTCTTTTATTTGTAACAATATCTTTCATGTACTTAGCATAAGGAGGCATTTTAAGCATACCAGTCAAACACATACGTGCTACCTCTTGAGCATGCGTTGGTTTTCCCTTGAAGAGGAAAGAGTGATGCAGCAAAGTAGCGTAAGTACTTCCCTCAGTTTTTGAGAACCAAGGTGTCAATCCAGTAGGACACTACACGCAAGTTGCCTAGTACCTGCACAATCAATCAAGAACCTCGCAACCAACGCGATAAAGGGGTTGTCAATCCCTTCACGGTCACTTACGAAAGTGATATCTGATAAAGATAATAATATAAATATTTTTGGTATTTTTGTATAGATTGGAAAATAAAGATTGAAAAATAAATAGTAAACTATAGATTGGAAACTTATATGATGTAAAGTAGACCTCGGGGCCATAGGTTTCACTAGTGGCTTCTCTCATGATAGCATATATTACGGTGGGTGGACAAATTACTGCTGAGCAATTGATAGAAAAGCGCATAGTTATGATGATATCTAAGGCAATGATCATGAATATAGGCATCACGTCCGTGTCAAGTAGACCGAAACGATTCTGCATCTACTACTATTACTCCACACATCGACCGCTATCCAGCATGCATCTAGAGTATTAAGTTCATAAGAACAGAGTAACGCATTAGGAAAGATGACATGATGTAGAGGGATAAACTCAAGTAATATGATATAAACCCCATCTTTTTATCCTCGATGGCAACAATACAATACGTGCCTTGCTGCCCCTGCTATCATTGGGAAAGGACACCACAAGATTGAACCCAAAGCTAAGCACTTCTCCCATTGCAAGAAAGATCAATCGAGTAGGCCAAACTAAACCAATAATTCGAAGAGACATGTAAAGATATCAAATCATGTATATAAGAATTCAGAGAAGAACCAAATAATGGTCATAGATAATCAAATTCATAAACCCACAATTCATCGGATCTCGGCAAACACACTGCAAAAGAGTATTACATCGAATAGATCTCCAAGAACATCGAGGAGAACTTTGTATTGAGAACCAAAGAGAGAGAATAAGCCATCTAGCTAATAACTATGGACCCCAAAGGTCTATGGTAAACTACTCACACATCATCGGAGAGGCTATGGTGTTGATGTAGAAGCCCTCCGTGATCGATTCCCCCTTCGACAGATCGCTGGAAAAGGTCCCCATATGGAATCTCATGGGTACAGAAGGTTGCAGCGGTGGAAAAGTGGTTTCGTGGCTCTCTTGGATGTTTTCAGGGTATAAGAGTATATATAGGCGAAAGAAGTAGGTCGGTGGAGCTTTATGGGGCCCACGAGGGTGGGGGCGCGCCTGCCCCCTGGGCGCGCCCCCTGCCTCGTGGAAGCTTCATAGAGTTCCAGACTTGTACTCCAAGTCTCCTGGGTTGCGTTTGTTCCAAGAAAGATCCTCGCGAAGGTTTCGTTCCGTTTGGATTCCGTTTGATATTCCTTTTCTGCAAACATTGAAATAGGCAAAAAAACAACAATTTGCACTGGGCCTTCGGCTAATAGGTTAGTCCCAAAAATAATATAAAAGTGTATATTAAATCCCGTTAAATATACAAAACATATAATATAATAGCACGGAACAATAGAAAATTATAGATACGTTGGAGACGTATCAAGCATCCCCAAGCTTAATTCTTGCTCGTCCTCGAGTAGGTAAATGATAAAAATAGAATTTTTGATGTGGAATGCTACCTAACATAATTTTCAATGTAATTCTCTTTATTGTGGCATGAATATTCAGATCCAAAAGATTCAAGACAAAAGTTTAATATTGACATAAAAACAATAATGCTTCAAGCATACTAACCAAGCAATTATGTCTTCTCAAAATAACATAGCCAAAGAAAGCTCATCCCTACAAAATCATATAGTTTGTCCATGCTTCATTTTCGTCATACAAAATGCTCCCATCATGCACAACCCCGATGACAAGCCAAGCAATTGTTTCATACTTTAGTATTCTCAAACTTTTTCAAGTTTCACGCAATACATGAGCGCGAGCCATGGACATAGCACTATGGGTGGAATAGAATATGATGATGGAGGTTGTGTGGAGAAGACAAAAAAGGAGAAAGTCTCGCATTGACGCGGCTAATCAACAGGCTATGGAGATTCCCATCAATTGATGCCAATGCGAGGAGTAGGGATTGCCATGCAACGGATGCACTAGAGCTATAAATGTATGAAGGCTCAAAAAAACAAACTAAGTGGGTGTGCATCCAACTTGCTTGCTCACGAAGACCTAGGGAATTTTGAGGAAGACCATTGTTGGAATATACAAGCCAAGTTCTATAATGAAAATTCCCACTAGGATATGGAAGTGACAAAATAAGAGACTCTCTATCATGAAGATCATGGTGCTACTTTGAAGCACAAGTGTGGAAAAAGGATAGTAACATTGCCCCTTCTCTTTTTTTATCTCATTTTTTGGGCTTTCTTTTTTTATTTGACCTTTCTCTTTTTACCTTTTTTATTTCCTCATGGGACAATGCTCTAATAATGATGATCATCACACTTCAATTTATTTACAACTCAAAAATTACAACTCGATACTAGAACAAAATATGACTCTATATGAATGCCTCCAGTGGTGTACTAGGATGTGCAATGATTCAAGAGTGACATGTATAAAAATTATGAGCAGTGGATTTTCCACAAATACGATGTCAACTACATGATCATGCAAGGCAATATGACAATGATGGAGCGTGTCATAAAAAATGGAACGGTGGAAAGTTGCATGGCAATATATCTCAGAATGGCTATGGAAATGATTAATAGGTAGGTATGGTGGCTGTTTTGAGGAAGATATAAGGAGGTTTATGTGTGAAAGAGCGTATCATATCACGGGGTTTGGATGCACCGGCGAAGTTTGCACCAACTCTCGAGGTGAGAAAGGACAATGCACGGTACCGAAGAGGCTAACAATGATGGAAGGGTGAGAGTGCGTATAATCCATGGACTCAACATTAGTCATAAAAAACTCACGTACTTATTGCAAAAATCTACGTCATCAAATACAAGAACTACGCGCATGCTCCTAGGGGGATAGATTGGAAGGAAAAGACCATCGCTCGTCCCCGACCGCCACTCATAAGGAAGGCAATCAAAGAACACCTCATGCTTCAAATTTGTCACACAACGGTTACCATACGTGCATGCTACGGGACCTACAAACCTCAACATAAGTATTTCTCAATTACTTAAGTAGCATGACTCTAATATCACCATCTTCATATCTCAAAACAATTATCAAGTATCAAACTTCTCATAGTATTCAATGCATTCTATATCGAAGTTTTTATTATACCCATCTTGGATGCCTATCATATTAGGACTAATTTTATAGCCAAAGAAAATTACCATGTTGTTCTAAAAGACTCTCAAAATAATATAAGTGAAGCATGAGAGATCAATAATTTCTATAAAATAAAACACCACCGTGCTCTAAAAAGATATAAGTGAAGCACTAGAGCAAAATTAGCTAGCTCAAAACATATAAGTGAAGCACATAGAGTATTCTAATAAATTCCGGTTCATGTGTGTCTCTCCCAAAAGGTGTGTACAACATGATTGTGGTAAACTAAAAAGCAAAGACTCAAATCATACAAGAATCTCCAAGCAAAACGCATATCATGTGGTGAATAAAAATATAGCCTCAAGTAAAGTTATCGATAGACGAAGATGGAAGAGGGGATGCCTTCCGGGGCATCCCCAAGCTTAGGCTTTTGGTTGTCCTTGAATTTTACCTTGGGGTGCCTTGGGCATCCCGAATCTTAGGCTCTTGCCACTCCTTGTTCCAAAATCCATCAAATCTTTACCCAAAAACTTGAAAACTTCACAACACAAAACTCAACAGAAAATCTCATGAGCTCCGTTAGTATAAGAAAATAATCCACCACTTTAAGGTACTATAATTAACTCATTCTTTATTTATATTGGTGTTAAACCTACTGTATTCCAACTTCTCTATGGCTCAACCCCCTGATACTAGCCATAGATTCATCAAAATAAGTAAACAACACACGAAAAACAAAATTTGTCAAAAACAGAATAGTCTGTAGCAATCTGGAGGTTTCGAATACTTCCGAAACTCCAAAAATTCTGAAATATTAGGAAGACCTAAATAATTTGTCTATTGATCAACTGCAGTTGGAATTGGTATTTTATCGCTCTCTGGTAAAAACTCAAAATTATTCTCGTGAGCGCATACTTACTGTTTTTTTCAGCAAGATCAAACAACAATCACCCAAGAAGATCCTAAAGGCTTTACTTGGCACAAACACTAACTAAAACATAAAAAACATTCATACATAGGATAGATGAATTATTTATTACTAAATAGGAACAAAAAGCAAGGAACAAAAATAAAATTGGGTTGCCTCCCAACAAGCGCTATCGTTTAACGCCCCTAGCTAGGCATAAAAACAAGAATAGATCTAGGTTTTGTCATCCTTGGTATGCAATCCATAAGTGGCTATCATAATAGATTCATAAGGTAATTTAATTTTCTTTCTAGGAAAGTGTTCCGTGCCTTTCCTTAACGGAAATTGGAATCTAATATTTCCTTCTTTCATGTCAATAATTGCACCAATGTTCTAAGGAAAGGTCTACCAAGAATAATAGGACATGTAGGATTGCAATCTATATCAAGAACAATGAAATCTACGGGCACATGATTCCTATTTGCAACAATAAGAAAATCATTAATTCTTCCCATAGGTTTTTTAATGGTGGAATCCACAAGGTGCAAATTTAAAGAACAATCATCAAATTCACGGAAACCTAGCACATCACACAAAGTTTTTGGAATCGTGGAAACACTAGCACCCAAATCACATAGAGCATAGCATTCATAATATTTAATCTTAATTTTAATAGTAGGTTCCCACTCATCATAAAGTTTTCTAGGGATATAAACTTCTAATTCAAGCTTTTCTTCATAAGATTGCATTAAAGCATGAACGATATGTTTAGTAAAAGCCTTATTTTGATCATAAGCATGGGGAGAATTTAACACGGATTGCAACAAGGAAATACAATCTATCAAAGAGCAATTATCATAATTAAATTCCTTGAAATCCAAAATAGTGGGTTCATTGCTATGTAAAGTTTTGACCTCTTCAATCCGACTTTTATAAATTTTAGCATCAAGATCTAAAAACTCCGAATCATTGGGACGCCTTTTAACTAAAGTTGACTCATCTCTAGTCCCATCTTTATCAAGATTCATATTGGAAAACAAAGATTTAATAGGATACACATCAATCACTTTTAGATCTACATCATTATTATCATGAAAACTAGAAGAACACGCTTTCACAAAGCAATCTTTTTTAGCACGCATCCTAGCGGTTCTTTCTTTGCACTCATCAATGGAAATTATCATGGTTTGAGAGACTCATTGATATCACGCTTGGGTGGAATAGATATAAGTTTCAAAGAATCAACATCAAGAGAAATTCTATCCACGTTCCTAGCCAACTCATCAATCTTAGGAAATTTTTCTTCAATCAAAGCTTTGAAATTCTTTTGCGAATTCATAAATTCTTTAACACTAGTCTCAAAATCAGAGGCATATTATTAAAATTTCCATAAGAGTTGTTGTAGGAATTACCATAATTAATAGAGGAATTACTAGGAAACGGCCTAGAATTAAAATTTCCTCTATATGCATTGTTACCAAAATTGTTCCTACCAACAAAATTCACATCCATAGATTCATTATTATTCTCAATCAAAGTGGACAAAGGCATATCATTAGGATCAGAAGAAACACTCTTATTAGCAAAAAATTTCATAAGTTCATCCATCTTTCCACTCAAAACATTAATCTCTTCAATAGCATGAACTTTTTTACTAGTGGATCATTCGATGTGCCATTGAGAATAATTGACCATAATATTGTCTAGGAGTTTAGTAGATTTTCCAAAAGTGATTTCCATAAAAGTACCTCCCGCGGCTGAATCTAAAAGATTTCTAGAAGCAAAATTCAATCCAGCATAAACATTATGTATAATCATCCATAAATTCAAACCATGTGTAGGGCAATTACGTATCATTAATTTCATCCTCTCCCAAGCTTGTGCAACATGCTCATGATCAAGTTGCTTAAAATTCATAATATCGTTTCTAAGAGAGATGATCTTAGCGGGAGGAAAATACTTAGAGATAAAAGCATCTTTGCACTTATTCCGTGAATCAATACTATTTTTAGGCAAAGAAGAAAACCAAGTTTTAGCACAATCTCCAAGTGAAAACGGAAATAGCTTCAATTTAACAATATCATTATCCACATCTTTCTTCTTTTGCATATCGCACAAATCAATATAGGCGAAAGAAGTAGGTCGGTGGAGCTCCGTGGGGCCCATGAGGGTGGGGGCGCGCCTACCCCCTGGGCGCGCCCCCTGCCTCGTGGAAGCTTCGCGGACTTCCAGACTTGTACTCCAAGTCTCCTGGGTTGCGTTTGTTCCAAGAAAGATCCTCACAAAGGTTTCGTTCCGTTTGGATTCCGTTAGATATTCCTTTTCTGCGAAACACTAAAATAGGCAAAAAAACAGCAATTTGCACTGGGCCTACGGTTAATAGTTAGTCCCGAAAAAATATAAAAGTGCATATTAAAGCCCATTAAACATCCAAAACAGATAAGATAATAGCATGGAACAATCAAAAATTATAGATACGTTGGAGACGTATCAATACACAAAAAGATAGGTCTAATCATTTCAGCAAAGCGTTCAAAATCCTCATTATCCTTTTTCTTGGATGGCTTCGGTGGAAAGTGCATGGGTTTCTGAACCCATGGTTCTCTTTCTTTACCATATTTCCTAGCAATTAAGTCTCTCTTATCATAACATTGATTCTTTGATTGTGGGTTATCAAGATCAACAACAGGTTCAATCTCAACATCATTATCATTACTAGGTTGAGCATCAACATGACCATCATTATTAACATTATCACTAGGTTCATGTTCATCACCAGATTGTGTCTCAGCATCAGAAATAGAAATATCATTGGGATTCTCAGGTGTATCAGCTTTACTAGCATGCAAAGTCCTATTAGTTTTCTTTTTGTTTTTAGTACTAGGACTAGGTGTGTCAGTATTAATTCTCTGAGAATCTTGCTCAACTCTCTTATGATAGCCCTTAGGATACAAAGGTTCCTGTGTCATTTTTCCACCTCTAGTCATAACCCTAACAACATTATCATTTATTCTTACTATTCAACTCATCAAGCAGATCATCTTGCGCTTTAGGGACTTGTTCCACTTGAGTTGTAACCATGGAAGCATGTTTACTAATAAGATTAAGATCATTAATAGTTTACTCATATAATCACCCAAGTGGTCAAGCATGCAAGTATTACGTTTGAATTGTCTACTAACATAAGCATTGAAGTTTTCTTGTTTGACAATAAAATTATCAAACTCATCCAAGCATTGACTAGCAGACTTATTATGAGGAATATCACCTTCATCAAATATATGTAGAGAGTTTACCTCTACTACTTGTGTCGGGTTATCAAGACCATATATTTCTTCAATAGGCGGTAAATTTTTAACATCTTCAGCTTTAATACCTTTTTCTTTCATATATTTCTTTGCCTCTTTCATATCTTCAGGACTGAGAAACAGAATACCCATTTTCTTCAGAGTTGGCTTGGGAGTTGGTTCAGGAAGTGTCCAATCATTATCATTACTCAATATATTATTCAATAGCAATTCGGCTTGCTCAATAGTTCTTTCCCTGAAAACACAACTAGCACAACTATCTAGGTGGTCTTTGGAAGCATCGGTTGGTCCATTATAAAAGATATCAAGTATTTCATTTTTCTTGAGAGGATGATCTGGAGAATCATTAAGTAATTGGAGAAGCCTCCCCCAAGCTTCTGGGAGGCTCTCTTCTTCAATTTGCACAAAGTTAAATATTTCCTTTAAAGCAGCTTGTTTCTTATGAGCGGAGAAATATTTTGCAGATAAGTAGTAAATCATATCCTGGGGACTACGTACACAACCAGGAGCAAGAGAATTAAATCATAATTTAGCATCACCCTTTAATGAGAAAGGAAACAATTTAAGAATATAGTAATAGCGATTATTTTCCTCATGAGAAAATATGGTGGCTATATCATTCAATTTAGTAAGATGTGCCACAACAGTTTCAGATTCGTAACCATAGAAAGGATCAGTTTCAACCAAAGTAATTAACTCAGGATCGACAGAGAATTCATAATCCATATCAGTAACAAAGATATGTGAAGTAGCAAAATTAGGATCATATCTCATTCTAGCATTTAAGGATTTTTCTTTTAGCTTAGCTAATAGTTTCTTAAGATCCTCTCTATCATTGCAAGCAAAGAAGTCTCTAGCAGTTTCTTCATCCATAATATAGCCCACAGGTATAACAGGTAATTCATATCTAGGGGGAGAAACATAATCTTCAGTTTCAACAATAACATCAGTTTCAGTAATTTCATTCTCTCTAACCCTACCAAGTTGTTCGTCAAGAAATTCACCTAGTGGCACAGTATTATCAAGAAAAGAAGTAGTATTATCATAAGCATCATGCATAGCAGAAGTAGCATCATCAATAACATGCGACAAATAAGAATCAATAGCAGGTGTAGGTGTTGCAAGTTTACTCAAAATAGAATGAGAATCAAGTGCAGAGCTAGATGGCAGTTCCTTACCTCCCCTCATAGTTGAGGGAAAAATCTTGGGTCTTTGGTCTTTCAAATTCCCCATAGTGATCAGCAGATATAAATCCCAAGTGACTCAGAGAATAGAGCTATGCTCCCCGGCAACGGCGCCAGAAAAAGGTCTTGATAACCCACAAGTATATGGGATCGCAACAGTTTTCGAGGGTAGAGTATTCAACCCAAATTTATTGATTCAACACAAGGGGAGCCAAAGAATATTCTCAAGTATTAGCAGTTGAGTCATCAATTCAACCACATCTGAAAGGCTTAATATCTGCAGCAAAGTATTTAGTAGCAAAGTAGTATGGCAGTAACGGTAACAGTGGCAAAAGTAACAGTAGCAATTTTGTAGCAATCGTAACAGCGGCAACAGAGAAGTAGCAAAGCAAAGATCAATATGAAACGAGCTCATAGGAAATGGATCAATGATGGATAATTATGTCGGATGGCATTCATCAGGCAACGATTATAACATAGGGTGTCATAGAACTAGCTCCAATTCATCAATATAATGTAGGCATGTATTCCGAATATAGTCATACATGCTTATGGAAAAGAACTTGCATGACATCTTTTGTCCTACCCTTCGTGGCAACGGGGTCCTATTGGAAACTAAGGGATATTGAGGCCTCCTTTTAATAGAGTACCAGACCAAAGGATTAGCACTTAGTGAATACATGAACACCTCAAACTACGGTCATCACCGGGAAGTGTCCCGACTATTGTCACTGCGGGGTTGCCGGATCATAACACGTAGTAGGTGACTATAACTTGCAAGATAGGATCAAGAAGACAAATATATGCATGAAAACATAATAGGTTCAGATCTGAAATCATGGCACTCGGGCCCTAGTGACAAGCATTAGTCATAGCAAAGTCATAGCAACATCAATCTTAGAACATAGTGGATACTAGGGATCAAACCCTAACAAAACTAACTCTATTACATGGTAAATCTCATCCAATCCATCACCGTCCAGCAAGCCTACGATGGGATTACTCACGCACAATGGTGAGAATCATGAAATTGGTTATGGAGGGTGGTTAATGATGATGATGGCGACGGATTCCCCTCTCCGGAGCCCAGAACGGACTCCAGATCTACCCTCCGAGGAAGAACAGGGCTTGGCGGCAGCTCTGTATCGTAAAACGTGATGAATCCTTCTCTCTAATTTTTTTCTCCCCGAACATGAATACATGGAGTTGGAGTTGAGGTCGGTGGAGGTCCAGGGGGGCCACAAGGACAGCGGGCATGCCCCATGGGGTGGGCGCGCCCCTCACCCTTGTGGCCAGGGTGTGGGCCCCCTTTGGTTGATTCTTTCGCCAATATTTTTTATTAATTCCAAAAATCATCTCCGTGAAGTTTCAGGTCATTTTGAGAACTTTTATTCCTGCACAAAAATAACACCATGGAAATTCTGCTGAAAACAGCATCAGTCCTGGTTAGTTCCATTCAAAACATGCAAGTTAGAGTCCAAAACAAGGGCAACAGAGTTTGGAAAAAGTAGATACAACGGAGACGTATCTGTTGGGGAACGCAGTATTTCAAAATTTTACTACGATCACGCATGATCTATCTAGGATATGCATAGCAACGAGAGGGGAGAGTGTGTCTACGTACCCTCGTAGACCGAAAACGGAAGCCTTTAGTAACGCGGTTGATGTAGTCGAATGTCTTCGCGATCCAACCGATCAAGTACCGAACGCATGGCACCTCCGCGATCTGCACATGTTTAGCTCGGTGACGCCCCTCGTACTTTTGATCCAGCTGAGGCTGAGGGTGAGTTTCGTCAGCACGATGGTGTGTCGACGGTGATGATGAAGTTACCGATGCAGGGCTTCGCCTAAGCACTACGACAATATGATCGAGGTGTAAAACTATGGAGGGGGGCACCGCACATGGCTAAAGATCAACTTTTGTGTCTATGGGGTGCCCCCTTCCCCGTATATAAAGAAGGGGAGGAGGAGGGTCGGCCACAAGGGGGGCGCCCAAGGGGGGAATCCTACTCCTAGTAGGAGTAGATTTCCCCCTTTCCTAGTCCTAGTAGGAGAAGAAGGAAGGAGAAAAAGAAGAGAAGGAAAGGGGAGCCGGTCCCCTAGCTCCAGTCCAATTTTGATTGGGCTAGGGGGGTGCATGCCACACCTTGGCCTGCCTCCTCTCTTCCACCATTAGGCCCATGAGTCCCAATAACTTCCCGGGGGGGGGGGGGTTCCGGTAACCCCCGGTACTCCGGAACTTATCTGAAACGACCCGAACCATTCTGGTGTCCGAATGTAGCCTTCCAATATATGAATCTTTATGTCTGGAGCATTTCAAGACTCCTTGTCATGTCCGTGATCTCATCCGAGACTCCGAACAACCTTCGGTACATCAAATCACATAACTCATAATACATATCGTCATCGAATGTTAAGCGTGTGGACCCTACGGGTTCGAGAACTATGTAGACATGACCGAGACATATCTCCAGTCAATAACCAATAACGGAACCTGGATGCTCATATTGGTTCCTACAGATTCTATGAAGATCTTTATCAGTCAAACCGCACAACGACATACGTTGTTCCCTTTGTCACACGTATGTTACTTGCCCGAGTTTCGGTCGTCGATATCATCATACCTAGTTCAATCTCATCACCGGCAAGTCTCTTTACTCGTTTTGTAATGCATCAACCTGCAACTAACTCATTAGTCACATTGCTTGCAAGGCTTATAGTGATGTGCATTACCGAGAGGGCCTAGAGATACCTCTCCGACAATCGGAGTGACAAATCCTAATCTCGATCTATGCTAACTCAACAAACACCATCAGAGACACCTGTAGAGCATCTTTATAATCACCCAGTTACGTTGTGATGTTTGATAGCACACTAAGTGTTCCTCTGGTATTAGGGAGTTGCATAATCTCATAGTCATAGGAACATGTATAAGTCATGAAGAAAGCAATAGCAATAAACTAAACGATCATAGTGCTAAGCTGACGGATGGGTCTAGTCCATCACATCATTCTCTAATTATGTGATCCCGTTCATCAAATGACAACACATGTCTATGGTTAGGAAACTTAACCATCTTTGATTAACGAGCTAGTCAAGTAGAGGCATACTAGGGACACTCTGTTTTGTCTATGTATTCACACATGTACTAAGTTTCCAGTTAATACAATTCTAGCATGAATAATAAACATTTATCATGATATAAGGAAATATAAGTAACAACTTTATTATTGCCTCTAGGGCATATTTCCTTCAGTCTCCCACTTGCACTAGAGTCAATAATCTAGTTCACATCGTCATGTGATTTAACACTAATAGTTCACATCTTTATGTGATTAGTTCACATCTCCATGTGACTAACACCCAAAGGGTTTACTAAAGTCAATAATATAGTTCACATCACTATGTGATTAACACCCAAAGAGTACTAAGGTGTGATCATGTTTTGCTTGTGAGAGAAGTTCAGTCAACGGGTCTGCCACATTCAGAGCCATATGTATTTTGCGAATTTTCTATGTCTACAATGTTCTGCACAGAGCTACTCTAGCTAATTGCTCCCACTTTCAATATGTATCCAGATAGAGACTCAGAGTCATCCAGATCGGTGTTGAAGCTTGCATCGACGTAACTCTTTACGATGAACTCTTTATCACCTCCATAGCCGAGAAATATTTCCTTAGACTTCTAAGGATAATTTTGACCGCTGTCTAGTGATCTACTCATGGATCACTATTGTATCCCTTTGCCAAACTCATGGCTAGGTACACAATAGGTCTAGTATACAGCATGGCATACTTTATAGAGCCTATGGTTGAGGCATATGGAATGACTTTCAATCTTTTTCTATATTCTGTTGTGGTCGCGTTTTGAGTCTTACTCAACTTCAGACCTTGCAACACAGGCAAGAACTGCTTCTTTGACTGTTCCATTTTGATCTACTTCAAAATCTTGTCAAGGTATGTTCTCATTGAAAAATCTTATCAAGCGTCTTGATCTATCTCTATAGATCTTGATGCTCAATATGTAAGCAGCTTCACCGAGGTCTTTCTTTGAAAAACTCCTTTCAAACATTCTTTTATACTTTCCAGAAAATTCTACATCATTTCCGATCAACAATATGTCATTTACATATACTTATTAGAAAGGCTGTAGTGCTCCCACTCACTTTCTTGTAAATACAGGATTCACCGCAAGCCTGTATAAAATTATATGCTTTGATCACACTATCAAAGCATATATTCCAACTCAGAGAGGCTTGCACCAGTCCATAAATGGATCGCTGGAGCTTGCACACTTTGTTAGCACCTTTTGGATCGACAAAACCTTCTGGTTGCATCATATACAACTCTTCTTTAATAAATCCAGTAAGGAATGTAGTTTTGAGATCCATTTGCCAGATTTCGTGAAATGCGGCAAGTGCTAACATGATTCGGACAGACTTAAGCATCAGTACGAGTGAGAAAATCTCATCGTATTCAACACTTTGAACTTGTCGAACACCTTTTGCGACAATTCGAGCTTTGTAGATAGTAACACTACTATCAGCGTC
This sequence comes from Triticum dicoccoides, assembly GCF_002162155.2. Taxonomy (NCBI): domain Eukaryota; kingdom Viridiplantae; phylum Streptophyta; class Magnoliopsida; order Poales; family Poaceae; genus Triticum; species Triticum dicoccoides. The sequence continues at coordinate 419,650,325 of NC_041390.1, read as the reverse complement.
CGTCTTTCTCTTGAAGATCCATTTATTCTCAATGGCTCACCAATCATCAGGCAAATTAATCAAAGTTCACACTTTGTTCTCATACATGGATCCCATCTCAGATTTCGTGGCTTCAAGCCATTTCACGGAATCTGGGCTCATCATCGCTTCCTCATAGTTCTTAGGTTCATCATGGTCTAATGACATGACTTCCAGAACAAGATTACCGTACCACTCTGGTGCGGTTCGTACTTTGGTTGTCCTACGAGGTTCGGTAGTGACTTGATCTGAAGTTTCATGATCATTATCATTAGCTTCCTCTCTAGTTGGTGTAGGCATCACTGGAACTGATTTCTATGATGAGCTACTTTCCAATTCGAGAGAAGGTACAATTACCTCATCAAGTTCTACTATCCTCCCACTCACTTCTTTCGAGAGAAACTCCTTCTCTAAAAAGGATCCATTCTTAGCAACGAATATCTTGCCTTCAGATCTATGATAGAAGGTGTACCCAATAGTTTCCTTTGGGTATCCTATGAAGACGCATTTCTCCGATTTGGGTTCGAGCTTATCAGGTTGAAGTTTTTTCACATAAACATCGCAGTCCCAAACTTTAAGAAACGACAGCTTAGGTTTCTTGCTAAACCACGGTGTCGTCTCAACGGATTTAGATGGTGCCCTTTTTAACGTGAATACAGCTGTCTCTAATGCATGACCCCAAAATGATAGTGGTAAATCAGTAAGAGACATCATAGATCGCGCTATATCTAATAAAGTATTGTTATGACATTCGGACACACCGTTACACTGTGGTGTTCTAGGTGGCGTGAGTTGCGAAACTATTCCGCATTGTTTCAAATGAAGACCATATTCGCCTCCGCGATCAGATCGTAGAAAATTTATTTTCTTGTTACGATGATTTTCCACTTCACTCTGAAATTCTTTAATCTTTTCAAATGTTTTAGACTTATGTTTCATTAAGTAGATATACCCATATCTGCTCAAATCATCTGTGAAGGTCAGAAAATAATGATACCCGACGTGAGCCTCAACACTCATTGGACCGCATACATCAGTATGTATTATTTCCAGTAAGTCAGTGGCTTGCTCCGTTGTTCCAAAGAACGGAGTTTTAGTCATTTTGCCCATGAGGCATGGTTCGCAAGTATGAAGTGATTCCAAAAGCCCATCAACATGGAGTTTCTTCATGAACGAAGCTTTACACCAATATGACCTAAACGGTAGTGCCACAAATAAGTTGCACTATCATTATTAACTTTGCATCTTTTGGCTTCAATATTATGAATATGTGTGTCACTATGATCGAGATTTAATCAAGCATTTATATTGGGTTTATGACCATAGAAGGTATTATTCATGTAAACAGAACAACAATGACTTAAACGAATAACCGTATTGCAATAAACATGATCCAATCATATTCATGCTCAACACAAACACCAAATAACATTTATTTAGGTCCAACACTAATCCCGAAGGTAGAGGTAGTATGCGATGGTGATCTTATCAACCTTGGGATCTCTTCCAACACACATCATCACTTTGCCCTCAACTAGTCTTTGTTTATTTTGCAACTCCCGTTTCGAGTTACTACTCTTAGCAACTAAAATAGTATCAAATACCGAGGGGTTGCTATAAACACTAGTAAAGTACACATCAATAACATGTATATCAAATATACCTTTGTTCACTTTGCCATCCTTCTTATCCAACAAGTATTTGGAGTAGTTCCGCTTCCAGTAACCATTCCCTTTGCAGTAGAAGCACTCAGTTTTAGGCTTAGGTCTAGCTTTGGGTTTCTTCACGAGAGTGGCAACTTGCTTGCCATTCTTCTTGAAGTTCCCTTTGTTTCCCTTTCCCTTTTACGTGAAACTAGTTGAGGGAGTCCTGGATTGGGGGGTGTCCGGATGGCCGGACTATACCTTTAGCCGGACTCCTGGACTATGAAGATACAAGATTGAAGACTTCGTCCCGTGTCCGGAAGGGACTTTCCTTGGCATGGAAGGCAAGCTTGGAGATACGGATATGTAGATCTCCTACCATTGTAACCGACTTTGTGTAACCCTAACCCTCTCCGGTGTCTATATAAACTGGAGGGTTTTAGTCCGTAGGACAACATACAGAACAACAATCATACCATAGGCTAGCTTCTATGGTTTAGCCTCTCCGATCTCGTGGTAGATCTACTCTTGTACTACCCATATCATCAATATTAATCAAGCAGGACATAGGGTTTTACCTCCATCAAAAGGGCCCGAACCTGGGTAAAACTTCGTGTCCCTTGCCTCCTGTTACCATCCGGCCTAGACGCACAGTTCAGGACCCCCTACCCGAGATCCGCCGGTTTTGACACCGACATTGGTGCTTTCATTGAGAGTTCCTCTGTGTCGTCGCTGTTAGGCTTGATGGCTCCTACAATCATCAATAGCGATGCAGTCCAGGGTGAGACCTTCCTCCCCGGACAGATCTTCGTCTTCGGCGGCTTCGCACTGCGGGCCAATTCACTTGGCCATCTGGAGCAGATCGAAAGCTATGCCCCTGGCCGTCAGGTCAGATTCGGAAGTTTAAACTATACGGCTGACATCCGCGGGGACTTGATGTTCGATGGATTCGAGCCACTGTCGAGCGTGCCGCACTGTCACGACGAGCATGATCTAGCTCTGCCGCCGAACAGTGCCCTAGAGGCCGCACCCGCATCAGCTTCGACCCTTAATTCGGAGCCAACTGCACCGATCGAGGATGGGTGATTGGACGCCGCCTCGGGGGCTGCGATCCCAACGGCGATCGAGCCGAACACCAGCCCCACACTCCGCGAGACTCGTGACTCCAAGGAGATGGACTCCTCTCCGGACTCCGAACCCTCCGCGCCCCTGCCGATCGAATCCGATTGGGCGCCGATCATGGAGTTTACTGCCGCGTACATCTTTCAGCACTCGCCTTTCGGCGATATTTTGAAGACACTAAAGTCTCTCTCTTTATCAGGAGAGCCCTGGCCGGACTACGGTCAACAAGGTTGGGATAAGGACGATGAAGAAATTCAAAGCCCACGCACCACCCACTTTGTAGCCACTATCGACGATTTAACCGACATGCTCGACTTCGACTCTGAAGACATCGAAAGTATGGACGCCGATGCAGGAGACGATGAAGAGCCAGCGCCTATTGGGCCCTGGAAAGCCACCTCGTCATATGACATATACATGGTGGACACCCCAAAAGAAGGAGATGGCGATGGAACAGCGGAGGATGACCCCTCCAAGAAACAGCCTAAGCGCCGGCGTCAGCGGCGCTGCTCAAAATCCCGCCAAAGCAAATACGGTGATTCCAGCACGGGAGATAATAATACTCCGGAGAGTGCCGAAGAAAACCACCTCCAGCAAGATTCAGCACAGGAGGATGGAGAAGCCAGCCCTCATGAGAGAGCGGCAGACAGAGAGGTCGAGGACGATAGTTGTATGCCTCCCTCCGAAGACGAGGCAAGCCTCGACGACGACGAATTCGTCGTGCTAGAGGATCCCGTCGAGCAAGAGCGTTTTCAATGCAGGCTTATGTCCATGGCAAGAAGCCTCAAGAAAAAAATAGCAACAGCTTAGAGCTGATCAAGATTTGCTAGTCGACAGATGGACTGAAGTCCTTGCGGCCGAAGAGCATAAACTCGAACGCCCCTCCAAGAGCTACCCAAAGCACAGGTTGCTACCCCGATTAGAGGAGGAAGCACTTAAACCCACATCACCAGCACTTGATACGGCCGACCGGCCACCTCGTGGCCGCGACAGAGAGGCCTCTCGGCCCTCCACTCAAGCTGCACCCCGTACCAAGGCACGGGAAAATGCGCCAGACCTGCGAGATATGTTGAAGGACAAGGCAAGGCAAACAAGATCGATCTACGGATCGCGTGGGCGCCCCACAACTCGAGACGATAACCGTCACGCCGGACACAAATCCGGTAGGGCCGAACACAGTAGACAAAGCTCATTGGAGCTACGTCGTGATATAGCCCAGTACAGAGGCGCCGCACACCCACTATGCTTCACAGACGAAGTAATGGATCATCAAATCCCCGAGGGTTTCAAACCCGTAAACATCGAATCATATGATGACACAACAGATCCCGCGGTATGGATCGAGGATTATCTCCTTCATATCCACATGGCCCGCGGCGATGATCTCCACGCCATCAAATACCTCCCACTCAAGCTTAAAGGACCAGCTCGGCATTGGCTTAACAGCTTGCTAGCAGGATCAATAGGTTGTTGGGAGGACCTGGAAGCCGCATTCCTCGACAATTTCCAGGGCACTTATGTGCGACCACCAGACGCCGATGACCTAAGCCACGTAATTCAGCAGCCAGAGGAATCGGCCAGGCAATTCTGGACATGGTTCCTAACAAAGAAAAATCAAATAGTCGACTGTCCGGACGCAGAGGCCCTAGGAGCCTTCAAGCACAATATCCGTGACGAGTGGCTTGCCCGGCACCTTGGACAGGAAAAGCCGAAATCTATGGCAGCACTCACGACACTCATGACCCGGTTTTGCGCGGGAGAAGACAGCTGGCTTGCTCGTAGCAACAATATGACCAAGAACCCTGGTAATTCGGATACCAGGGACAGTAGTGGCAGGTCGCGTCGCAACAAGCAGAAGTGCCGCATTAACGGCGACAATGCTGAGGATACGGCAATTAATGCCGGATTCAGAGGCTATAAATCCTGTCAGCGGAAAAAGCCATTCACAAGAAATCCTAGGGGCCCGTCCAGTTTGGACCGAATACTCGACCGCTTGTGCCAGATACATGGCACCCCCGAAAAGCCGGCCAATCACACCAACAGGGATTGTTGGGTGTTCAAGCAGGCATGCAAGATAAATGCCGAAAGTAAAGACACGGGGCTGCATAGCGATGACGACGAAGAGCCCCGGCCGCCGAACAAAAGTGGACAGAAGGGTTTTCCCCCACAAGTGCGGACGGTGAACATGATATACGCAACCCACATCCCCAAGAGGGAGCGGAAGCGCGCGTTAGGGGACGTATACGCGGTAGAGCCAGTCGCCCCAAAGTTCAACCCATGGTCCTCCTGCCCGATCACCTTTGATCGAAGGGACCATCCCACTAGCACCCGTCATGGCGGATTCGCCGCATTGGTTCTAGACCCAATCATTGACAGATTTCATCTCACTAGAGTCCTTATGGACGGCGGCAGCAGCCTGAACCTGCTTTACCAGGATTCAGTGCGGAAAATGGGCATAGATCCCTTGAGGATTAAGCCCACCAAAACGACCTTTAAAGGCGTTATACCAGGTGTAGAGGCCAACTGTACAGGCTCAGTCACACTTGAAGTGGTCTTCGGATCTCCGGATAATTTCTGAAGCGAGGAGTTATTCTTCGACATAGTCCCATTTCGCAGTGGCTATCACGCACTGCTCGGGCGAACCGCATTCGCCAAGTTCAATGCGGTACTGCACTACGCATACCTTAAGCTCAAGATGCCAGGCCCTCGAGGAGTAATTACGGTCAATGGAAACACCGAACGCTCTCTTCGAACGGAGGAGCACACGGCGGCCCTTGCTGCAGAAGTACAAAGCAGCCTCTCCAGGCAGTTCTCCAGTCCGACCATTAAATGTCCGGACACCGTCAAGCGCGCCCGGAATAACCTACAACAAGACCGCCTGGCACGTTCCGAGCAGGTGTAGCAATGCGGCCCCAACCCCAGCCCTCGCAAAAATGCGACACTAGTACTTCGCGTACATAACTACGCTCTAGAAATACCATGGGTATAGGGGAAGGGGCACCATCACGGCACGCCAGAAACACGGCTTAAACCACACCAGGGGCTGCCGATTTTTTAATTTTCTCTTACTTTCAGGACTCCACTCTTCGGAAGGCCTGTTCGGCAGTTCAATTGCCGCACAAACGATGCAAGAACCAGGGAAGCAGACAAGCCATGCCGCATTACGGAACTCCCAGGTGGTCTCTATCATGAGCAGTATACCTGTTTCGCATACCATTCCGCAGCCTGCCCCTAGAGCGGACATGTTAAATAGTCCAACCTTTTTCTTATCGCATTATTTGTATCGTTCTGCTTTGATTGCAGCCCTTTTTAATAAACAATGCATAGCTTTTGTCTATTTTTGCATTACTCTTTTTCTTTACAAATATATGTTCCTTAACAACATGTTGCACCCGTACACTTTGGTACGGCCAAAATACGCCAGGGGCTTTAGTACCCCTCAATATGGTATGAGAAGTCCGAACACTTTAACAAGTGCGGCACCCCGAACTTATAGCATTATATGCATCGGCTCCGAATCATGTCTTGGGTCAATAGTTGGGTTTGCCCGACTCCTATGTTTTGGTGCCTTACGTTCCGCTATATCAGCTAAGGAGCACTAGGAGAACTACTGCGATTGTGCCCCAGTTGAGCTGGGTCGAGCACCTCAGTAGAGAAAGCTAAAACTGGCTGTCATGATGAAGCGAGAGCCGGTCGCTGTTCGAGAGGTTTTTCGAGTCCCTAAAGACTTATGCCGCTTAGAGCGAGGAGTCGGCTCTGTCCGGCCAAGGCATGGATAGCGCCCCGAACTCGGTCTTCCGAATACCAGGGGCTTCGCCGAAATTTAAAATTATAGAATTCTATGGCTAAGTGAGAGTGTTCATGCATTATAGTCCGATTGCCTTGTTGGTTGTGCTGAGTGCCTCCCTCGAAGGACCCAAACATGGGAAAAAGAGTGCTTAGGTTTATCCCCAAACACCCCAGCACTAGCGGCACGGGGGCAGAAGCCGACGACTCGCCATCTCTCAGAAATTATAAACAGCCGCACATAAGGTAATACTTTAAATTCCAACGGCATTGCTTAGCGCATATGAACAAGTTTTCAGCGCACATGACAAAACGAGCGAGTTTTACTCAAAGATTACATCCCTGGAACATTCATCCGCCACAAGGCGGGCACCCTTCAGAACATCCGTATAATAGTTCTTGGGCTTGCGATGCTCTTTCCTCGGCGGCGGTCCGTCCTTCACAAGCTTATCAGCATCCAGCTTGCCCCAGTGCACCTTAGCATGGGCAAGGGCCCTACGGGCACCTTCAATGCAGACGGAGCGCTTGATGACTTCGAGCCTTGGACAGGCCCCCACCAGCCGACGCACCAGCCCGAAATAGGTCCCAGGAAGAGCCTCTCCAGGCCACAGCCAAACTATGAGGCCCTCCATGGCCTGTTTGGCCGCTTTGTGGAGCTCGACCAGTTGCTTCAGCTGGTCTCTCAGGGGCACGGGGTGTCCGGCCTCAGCATACTGAGACCAGAACACCTTCTCCGTCGAGCTGCCCTCCTCGGCTCGATAGAATGCGGCGGCATCGGACACGCTACGGGGAAGATCTGCGAATGCTCCTGGAGAGCTCCGGATTCGGGTAAGTAACAAGTAACTCACGCTTATGTGTTTGCTTTGCATAAAGAATGCCTTACCCGCCGCTACATTTTTCACCGCATCCAACTCCTGGAGGGTCTTCTGGGATTTGGCCTTGGCATTTTCAATAGCCATCGCGAGCTCGGACGCTCGCGTCTTTGAGTCAAGCTCCAAACTCTCATGTTTTTTCATGAGAGCCTGGAGCTCTTGCTGCACCTTGCCAACCTGAGCCTCACACTTCTCCCGCTCGGTGCGCTCCGTGGCCGCCCTCTTCTCGGCCTCGACCAGCGCTTGCTAATGGGTCGCCACCTCCGACGTGGCCCCTACAATAGCCACGATAATCCTATCATTTTTTGCAATTGCACCTTTTTTATATATATTTAAACAAGGTATTTCTTACCTTCCTTGTCCTCGAGCTGCTTCTTGGCACGCCCGAGCTCTTGCTCGGACTACTCGAGGTTCTGCTTTAGCGTATCCACTTTTGAAGTCAGTGCGGCGGACGCCAGCAGAGAAGCCTGCATACGCATATTGACTCCTTTTTTAGACTCCTGCGAATTTTATTTGATCCTCTCTTCGGCTTTTCTTCCCGAACGCCAAACAGAGCATCAGGGGCTACTGTCTATGCGGTAATATTATTTACACATTCTTTACTTACCTCAAAGCCTGTTAAAAGGCTAGTATAAGCTTCAGTCAGTCCGCTCTTGGCGGACTGAACCTTCTGGACCACCACACTCATAATGGTGCGGTGATCCTCATCGATGGAGGCGCCTTTGAGCACCTCCAACAGATTGTCCGGCGCCTCCGGTTGGACGGGGGTCACCGGCACGGTGGGTTTTCTCCTCTTGGAAGGAGGTCGCCTGCCGGACTCTGGAAACTTTGAAGGTTCCGGAGCGGTGTCCGGCCTAGAGCCGGACTTGGAGCCCTGGGGGGTTTTATCCCCTTTACTCCTGGAGTCCGGGAGGTCACCTTGCGGCGCCTCTAGGACCACCTCCTCCTGGCTTGGAACCTGTTGGGACAACACTTCGGCGTTGTCCGTAGGGCGGGGGGAGGAAGCCGTCGGAAGCGAATTCACATCCGACGAGTCCAGTGAACCGCTCGACGACGCGTCGAGCCGGTCTTTGGGTGGGCTGCACAAACATATTCGACATAAGGGAAAGCTGTGCAATAAAGGAATACTATGAATTACTCTGGTATCCGGATACTTATGATTTCGCCAGGGGCTTGGCCCTGAGCGGCCACTCCTCTCCGCCGTCGTCGGCGTCGGTGGAGTAGTCCGGAGGAAGGGTTTTCCCCTTCTTGGACCCTTCGGCCTCCCCAGTGAGGGCGGCCTTCCTTTTCTTCTCTCCCCCCGTTGGAGGGGGAGAGGTCTCTTCTTCCTCCTCCTCGTCTTCACGGGAGGAATGCGCCTTGGAGATGTCAGATGATGAACCCAACACCTCCCGGCGCCGGGCACTTTTTCGAGTCCCCGTAGCCTTCTTCGTGGCCTTATTCTCCGGCACCACATAGGGTGCCGGAACCAGCGACTTCGCCAAGCAGGCATCGACTGGGTCTTTGGGCAATGGAGCCGGACAGTCGATCTGTCTGGACTTCGCCTGCCAAACCTGTCAAAGGTAAGGGAGCTTAGATCCCGCATAGAATTAAACTATGAAAAACTAATACCCTGTAAAAGGCACAAACAACTTACCGCGCTGGCGTGACGCTGCGCGCTGAATCCGCGATCCTCGGTAGCGGATGCGGGAGCCTCGGCGCCCTTGAAAAGCACCTTCCAGACATCTTCGTACGTCGTGTCGAAGAGCCTGCTCAGAGTTCGGTGCTGCGCCGGGTTGAACTCCCACATATTGAAGGCCCGTTGTTGACACGGGAGGATCCGACGGATGAGCATGACCTGGACTATGTTGACAAGCTTGAGCTGCTTGTCCACTAGGGTTTGGATGCATCTTTGCAGTCCAGTCACCTCTCCTTTGCTGCCCCACGACAGGTCCGTCTCTTTCCAGGACGTGAGCCGCGTTGGGGGTCCGGACCGGAACTCAGGGGCTGCGACCCACTCAGGGTCGCACGGTTCGGTGATGTAAAACCACCCCGATTGCCACCCCTTTAGGGTCTCCACAAAGGAGCCCTCGAGCCATAAGACGTTGGGCATCTTGCCCACCATGGCGCCTCCGCTCTCCACCTGGTTGCCGCGCACCACCTTCGTCTTGACATTGAAAGTCTTGAGTCATAGGCCGAAATGGGGTCGGATGCAGAGGAAAGCCTCGCACACGACGATAAACGCTGAGATGTTGAGGATGAAATTCGGGGCCAGATCATGGAAATCCAGACCGTAGTAGAACATGAGTCCCCGGACGAATGGGTGGATAGGAAAACCCAGTCCGTGGAGGAAGTGGGGAAGGAACACTACCCTCTCATGGGGCCTTGGGGTGGGGAGGAGCTGCCCCTCTTCGGGAAGCCGGTACGTGATGTCGTTAGAAAAGTATCCGGCCTTCCTCAGTTTTTTGATGTGTCCCTCCGTGACGGAGGAGACCATCCACTTGCCTCCCGCTCCGGACATGGCTGGAGAAGGTTGAGGTGGGGAGTGCGGACTTGGGCGCTGGAGCTCGAGTGCGCGAAAATGGATAGGCAAAGGAGGAAGAAGGCGTAGGTGAAAAGGTGGATCCTTATCCCCTTATATGGGTGGACGCAGCTACGTGTCCCCACCAGCCTGGTAAAACTCGCTTATCTCCAAGCGCCGTAATCAATGGTGCGGTTGGGTTACCCACACCCGTATTGATGAGAATCCCGGGATAAGGGGACACAATCTCTGCTTTCACAAGATGTGCCAAGGAAACCGCCTCGCTAAACGCGCTGAGGTGGAACAGTAAAACGATTCGAATAAAGACTTGGCCGTGGTGTGATGTCACTCTACGGAATACGTTAGCAGATTAGATTTGTGTAAATATTATTCTCTCTATGGAAATATGTGAAAACTTATTTTGCAGAGGCGGACACTATCTTTGTGTTCAAAATCTTCTATGAAGTACTTGGAGGAGGAACCCGCCTTGCAATGCCGAAGACAATCTGCGCGCCAGACTCGTCGTCATTGAAGCCTGGTTCAGGGGCTACTGAGGGAGTCCTGGATTAGGGGGTGTCCGGATGGCTAGACTATACCTTCACCCGGACTCCTGGACTATGAAGATACAAGATTGAAGACTTTGTCCCGTGTCCGGAAGGGACTTTCCTTGGCGTGGAAGGCAAGCTTGGCGATACGGATATGTAGATCTCCTACCATTGTAACCGACTTTGTGTAACCCTAACAATCATACCATAGGCAAGCTTCTATGGTTTAGCCTCTCCGATCTCGTGGTAGATCTACTCTTGTACTACCCATATCATCAATATTAATCAAGCAGGACGTAGGGTTTTACCTCCATCAAGAGGGGCCGAACCTGGGTAAAACTTCGTGTCCCTTGCCTCCTGTTACCATCCGGCCTACACGCATAGTTCGGGACCCCCTACCCGAGATCCGCCGGTTTTGACACCGACACTAGTGGTCTTGTCAACCATCAAAACTTGATGCTTTTTCTTGATTTCTACCTTTGCCGATTTAGCATTGCGAAGAGCTTGGGAATCATTTCTATTATCCCTTGAATATTATAGTTCATCATGAAGTTCTAGTAACTTGGTGATAGTGACTAGAGAACTCTGTCAATCACTATCTTATCTGGAAGATTAACTCCCACTTGATTCAAGTGATTGTAGTACTCAGATATTCTGAGCACATGCTCACTAGCTAAGCTATTCTCCTCCATCTTGTAGGCAAAGTATTTGTCAGAGGTCTCATACCTCTTGACACGGGCATGAGTCTAAAATACAAATTTCAACTCTTGGAACATCTTATATGCTCTGTGGAGTTCAAAACGTTTTTGAAGTCCCGGTTCTAAGACGTAAAGCATGGTGCACTAAACTATCAAGTAGTCATCATACCGAGATTGACAAACGTTTATAACATCTGCATCTTCTCCTGCAATAGGTCTGTCACCTAGCGGTGCATGAAGGACATAATTCTTCTATGCAGCAATGAGGATAGTCCTCAGATCACGGACCCAGTCCGCATCATTGCTACTATCATATTTCAACGTATTTTTCTCTAGGAACATATCAAAAATAAACAGGGAGCTATAACGCGAGCTGTTAATCTACAACATAATTTGCAAATACTATCAGGACTAAGTTCATGATAAATTAAAGTTCAATTAATCATATTACTTAAGAACTCCCACTTAGATATACACCCCTCTAGTCATCTAAATGATCACGTGATCCATATAAACTAAACCATGTCCGATCATCATGTGAGATGGAGTAGTTTTCAATGGTGAACATCACTATGTTGATAATATCTACTATATGATTCACATTCGACCTTTCAGTCTCAGTGTTCCGAGGCCATATCTACATATGCTAGGCTCGTCAAGTTTAACCCGAGTATTCCATGTGTGCAAAACTGGCTTGCACCCGTTGTATGTGAACGTAGAGCTATCACACTCGATCATCACGTGGTGTCTCGGCACGACGAACTGTCGCAACGATGTATACTCAGGGAGAACACTTATACCTTGAAATTTTAGTGAGAGAACATCTTATAATGCTACATGTTGGGGAATGCAGTATTTCAAAAAAATTCCTATGATCACGCAAGATCTATCTAGGAGATGCATAGCAACGAGAGGGGGAGAGTATGTCTATGTACCCTCGTAGACCGAAAGTGGAAGCATTATAAAACGCGGTTGATGTAGTCGAACGTCTTCACGATCCAACCGATCAAGTACCGAACGCACGCCACCTCCGTGATCTGCACACGTTCATCTCAGTGACGTCCCTCGTACTCTTGATCCAGCTGAGGCCGAGGGAGAGTTTCGCTAGCACGACGGCGTGATGACGGTGATGATGAAGTTACCGACGCCGGGCTTCGCCTAAGCACCACAACGATATAACTGAGGTGGAATTCTATGGAGGGGGCACCGTACACGGCTAAACAATCAACTTGTGTGTCTATGGAGTGCCCCTCCCCCGTATATAAAGGGGTGGAGGAGGGGAGGGCCGGCCCTCATAGGGCGCGCCCAAGGGGGCCAGTGCTACTCCAGTAGGAGTAGGTTTCCCCCTTCCTAGTAGGAGTAGGAGAAGAAGGAAGAGGGAGAGAGAGGGAAGGAAAGGGGGCCTCGACCCCCCACCTAATTCAGATTGGGCTTGGGGGGGAGTCCTCCACCTGGCCGCCTCCTCCTCTCTCCCACTAAGGCCTAATAAGGCCCATTGACTCCCCGGGGGGTTCCAGTAACCCCCCCCCAGTACTCCGGTAAATGCCCGAACACATCCGGAACAATTCTGATGTCCAAACATAGCCTTCCAATATATCGATCCTTGTGTCTCGACCATTTCTGGGCTCCTCGTCATGTCCGTGATCACATCCGGGACTCCGAACTACCTTCGGTACATCAAAACACATCAACTCATAATACCGGTCGTCATCGAATGTTAAGCGTGCGGACCCTATGGGTTCGAGAACTATGTAGACATGACCGAGACTCATCTCCGGTCAATAACCAATAGCGGAACCTGGATTCTCATATTGGCTGCTACATATTCTACGAAGATCTTTATCAGTCAAACCGCATAACAACATACGTTGTTCCCTTTGTCATCGGTATGTTACTTGCCCGATATTCGATCATCGGTATCTCAATACCTAGTTCAATCTCGTTACTGGAAAGTCTCTTTACTCGTTTCTTAATGCAACATCCCGCAACTAACTCATTAGTCACATTGTTTGCAAGGCTTATAGTGATGTGCATTGCTGAGAGGGCCCAAAGATACCTCTTCGACAATCGGAGTGACAAATCCTAATCTCGATCAATGCCAACACAACAAACACCATCGGAGACACCTATAGAGAATATTTATAGTCACCTAGTTACGTTGTGATGTTTGATAGCACACTAAGTGTTCCTCCGGTATTCGGGAGTTGCATAATCTCATAGTCATATGAACATGTATAAGTCATGGAGAAAGCAATAGCGATAAACTAAATGATCATAGTGCTAAGCTAACGGATGGGTCAAGTCAATCGCATCATTCTCTAATAATGTGACCCCGTTCATCAAATGACAACTCATGTCTATGGTTAGGAAACTTAACCATCTTTGATTAACGAGCTAGTCAAGTGGAGGCATACTAGTGACATTCTATTTGTCTATGTATTCACACATGTACTGAGTTTCCGATTAATACAATTCTAGCATGAATAATAAACATTTATCATGATAAAAGGAAATATAAATAACAACTTTATTATTGCCTCTAGGGCATATTTCCTTCAGTCTTCCACTTGCACTAGAGTCAATAATCTAGATTACACAGTAATGATTCTAACACCCATGGAGTCTTGGTGCTGATCATGTTTTGCTGGTCAGAGAGGCTTAGTCAACGGGTCTGCAACATTCAGATCCGTATGTATCTTGCAAATTTCTATGTCTCCCTCCTTGACTTGATCGTGGATGGAATTGAAGCATCTCTTGATGTGCTTGGTTCTTTTGTGAAATCTGGATTCCATTGCCAAAAAAAGATTTTCATTGGACCCGATGCACTAGGTATGACACCTAGATTGGGTATGAACTCCTTCATCCAGACTCCTTCATTTGCTGCTTCCGAAGCAGCTATGTACTCCACTTCACACATAGATCCCGCCATGACGCTCTTCTTGGAACTACACCAATTGACAGCTCCACTATTCAATAAAAACACGTATCCGGTTTGTGACTTAGAGTCATCCAGATCAGTGTCAAAGCTTGCATCAACGTAACCGTTTACAGCGAGCTCTTTGTCACCTCAATAAACGAGAAACATATCCTTAGTCCTCTTCAGGTATTTTAGGATATTCTTGACCGCTGTCCAGTGATCCACTCCTGGATTACTTTGGTACCTCCCAGCTAAACCGATAGCAAGGCACACATCAGGTCTGGTACACAGCATTGCATACATGATAGAACCTATGGCTGAAGCATAGGGAATGACTTTCATTTTCTCTCTATCTTCTGTAGTGGTCGGTCATTGAGTCTGACTCAACTTCACACCTTGTAACAGGCAAGAACCCTTTCTTTGCTTGATCCATTTTGAACTTCTTCAAAACTTTATCAAGGTATGTGCTTTGTGAAAGTCCAATTAAGCGTCTTGATCAATCTCTATAGATCTTGATGCCCAATATATAAGCAGCTTCACTGAGGTCTTTCATTGAAAAATTCTTATTCAAGTATCCCTTTATGCTATTCAGAAATTTAGTATCATTTCCAATCAGCAATATGTCATCCACATATAATATCAGAAATGCTACAGAGCTCCCACTCACTTTCTTGTAAATACAGGCTTCTCCAAAAGTCTGTATAAAACCATATGCTTTGATCACACTATCAAAGCATATATTCCAACTCCGAGAGGCTTGCACCAGTCCATAAATGGATCGCTGGAGCTTGCACACTTTGTTAGCACCTTTTGGATCGACAAAACCTTCCGGTTGCATCATATACAACTCTTTTTTAAGATATCCATTAAGTAATGCAATTTTGACATCCATTTGCCAAATTTCATAATCATAAAATGCAGCAATTGCTAACATGATTCAGATAGACTTAAGCATCGCTACGGGTGAGAAGGTCTCATCATAGTCAACTCCTTGAACTTGTCGAAAACCTTTTGCAATAAGTCGAGCTTTGTAGACAGTAATATTACTGTCAGCGTCAGTCTTCTTGAAGATCCACTTATTCTCTATGGCTTGCTGATCATCGGGCAAGTCAACCAAAGTCCACACTTTGTTCTCATACATGGATCCCATCTTAGATTGTCACACCCACGATGCGGCTATATCTCCCACGTGCCGAGGCACGACTTAGAGGCATAACCGCATGGTAGCTTAGTCGCAAGTGGGGTAATCTTCACACAATCCCATGTACTGAATAAGAAAGGGATAATGAGTTGGCTTACAATCGCCACTTCACACAATACATAAATAAATCATACATCATCCAAATACAATCAAAGGTCCAACTACGGAACCAAAATAAAGGAAGACAACCCCAAATGCTAGATCCCCGATCATCCCAACTGGGCACTGTCAGCGTTCTGGGAACGGGGGTCCCCAGACTTGCCTGCCTGCGGCCTACGGCGTGGCTCAAAGGGGGGCACAGCACGGCCCATCTTCATCAACACAGAACCAAGACCCTCGCGAGGGGCCAAGCCTCGCGGGGCGGACGACATGGAGCTTCCTCAGGCGCGGCCTCATCAGGTTGGCTCACGAGGAGGCGGAGAGATCAAGGCGGGGTACCTCACGAGGTGCCCGTGACGCAAGCCATGACGACCAAGGGCGCCAGGTGGGCGCCAGCCCGCGCAGTGTCCTACTTTCCCCTTTGGTGCAAAGGGGGCAAGCGCAGCCGCGGAGTACCGAGGCATCAGGCAAAGGTTTCCATTTTGGTGCAACAAGACCAAGACTAGGAGGACTGCAAGACGGAGGTCATCGTGGAGCCCAAGACGGCGTCACCACCAGAGCTTTGTGCAGGCGAAGACTACTTTTGTCAGGATAGCTGGTACTAGCTGTCCCCCTTCAAATTAGCCCGCCATTGTTGGCTCCCTTCCCGCTCGATATTTGGGAAGAGGACCAGGGCCTCTATAAATAGGACCAGCCACCCACAGGGTAGAGGTGGAGGTTTGGGTTTAGGTTTAGGTTAAGGACGAAGAAGAGAAGATCGAGTAGAGAGGAGATCGAATCAAAGAGAAGATCGATCAGACAGAGAGAGAGAGAGAGAGAGAGAGAGAGAGAGAGAGAGAGAGAGAGAAGGGTGATTGAACTCCTCCCAGCAGTTCATCCCCCCAGCCAAGAACAGACCCTCGCGAGGCCGTTCTTCTTTGTATTGCTCATCATCATCAGCCCAAGAGGCAATCCACCACACCACACACTAGAGTAGGGTATTACACCACAACGGTGGCCCGAACCAGTATAAACCCTATGTCCCTTGTGGTGTTCTTTCCATAGCTTAGATCTTAGCGAGGCAGAGGGGCGCAGGTAGGAAGAAGGCGAAATCTCCGCGCGCACCCTAGTGTTCGAACCTCAAGGGTCTGCCAGAACCTGAAATCCGACATTTGGCGCGCCAGGTAGGGGTGCGCTGGAATTAGTATTCCACCACCCTGTTCTCCTCCTGCCATCGCGTCCATGTCTGACGCTCGTCGGGCCCGCGCCAAGCGCCAGGCCGCTCTCGCTTCCCCCGTCACCCAGACGCCTCTTGTCGGCGGGCGTCCTCGCCGTTCCCCGTCACCTGCCATCAACGCCGCCACCAGCCCAGCGGGGGACGAGCAGCAAGCATCGTCTCAGCATCCGTCCGTGCGGCAAGACGGCCGCACCGCTACTCCCTCGCTCACCCCAGCTGGTTCTTCGTCCCGCGCGCTCCGCGCACCCATGGAGGCTCGAGCTGCGCTCATCGCGGCAACGAGCTCCTGCGCTACCGTCCCGTCGATGACGTCTACAAAGAATGGCTCGACCGTGCCGCAGGGGGCTCTCCTGCGCCGTCCGTTCCGCTGCACCGCATCCCGCCCCGTGCAGGCGACGAGGCTCTGGCGGCGCCCCGCCCGCCTCCTCCTCAAGAAGGCGCCATGGCTCCAAGGCGCGTGGCCCCTGGGCGGAACCCGCTCCGTCAGGTGCCAGAGCGGCAAGAGCAGAGCTGCCAAGAAGTCCCTCGCCCGCAAGAAGCTGCCCGGGCGCTCCCTGCTCCAGCACGTCGCGACCATGCTCCTGCTCCCGCAAGTCAAGACCCCGCGATGCTCCCAGCTGCAGTGCGTGGGGACATGCAAGACCAAGCTCTCCGTCACCCAAGGCCTCCCGTGGGCACAGCAGGCTGCCGTGCCTTCACCACCGAGCTACGCAGCGTCGCGTGGCCCGGCAAGTTCAAGCCAGACCTGCCTCCTCATTACGACGGCATGGCCGACCCTGCGGAGTTCCTCTAGCTCTATGAGCTGGGCATCGAAGCTGCCAACGGAGACGAGAAGGTCATGGCGAACTGGTTTCCCATGGCGCTCAAGGACGGGGCCCGCACCTGGCTCCTGAACCTGGCTCCAGGCACGATCTCCTCCTGGGACGAGATGCGCACCCGCTTCATCGCCAACTTCCAAGGTACTCGCGACCGGCCACCCGCCGTGAGCGACATGCGCTGCATCAAGCAACAACCCGGAGAGACCCTGCAGAAGTACATCCAGCGCTTCAACAACGCACGCCTCAAGATTCCCAAGGTGACTGAGGAGGCCATCATCTCAGCCTTCTCCGACGGCGTGCGCGATGTGAAGATGAAGGAGGAGCTGGTGATGCATGAAGACCTGTGCACTTCCTTGGAGTTGTTCAACTTGGCAACCAAGTGCGTCAGGGCTGAGGAAGGGCGTCTCTCCCTCCTCGAGCTGCCTGCCGCAGACCGAGAAGAGAAGAAGCCCAAGGCCAAGGATGTGAAGCGCAAGGGGGCTGCCGTGCTCGCAACAGAACCAGACACCAAGCGGGGCAGAGATCAGCCCGAACCTTCCAAGGGCAGTCGGTACTGTGTGTACCATGACCTCCACACCCACAACACCAACGAATGTCAAGAGCTCCGAGCCGTGCGAGAAGGAAGGGTCGGCCGTCGCCCCGATCGCGGTGACTGGGGCTACGATCGAGGAGGAGGAAGGAACGCGGGACGCTGGGAAGACCATGGCCCGCGCCAAGGGTGGCGCGAACAACCTGGCGAGGATTGCTGGCAAGACCCGCCTCGCGAGGGAGACTGGAGGGATCAGCCTCGCGAGGATCGCCTGCAAGGCAACGCAAGCCTCCCTCCGCTGCCGCCGCAGCCAAGGAGAAATGAGGACCGCCATCAGGACGAGGGGGCTGGGGGATTCCAAGATCCGCGCGCGATCGCCTGCATCCTGGGCGGGGCTCAAGCCCCAGCCTCTCAACGCATCTTCAAGCAGTTTGCCCGCGAAGTGAATGCCGTCCTCCCCAAGCTCGAAGCCACGCGCCCTCTCAGGTGGTCGGCGTGCACCATCATGTTCAGCTCAGCAGATCAGCTCAAGTGTGCGGCTACAGCCGGAGTCCTCCCGATGCTATGTTCCTCAATCATCAGCAACGTGGTGGTCACCAAGACCCTCATCGATGGCGAGGCAGGGCTCAACATCATGTCTGTGGAAACATTCAACAATCTCCAAGTGCCCTACAGCCAGCTTCAGCCAACCAAGCCTTTCTCCGGAGTCACCGACGGCTCCACAATCCCGATTGGGCAGGTCCGCCTCCCTGTCACCTTCGGGGCACGCGACAACTACCGCACCGAGCTCATCGACTTCGACGTCGCTCACATTCGCCTACCGTACAACACCATCCTTGGGTACCCAGTGCTGGCCAAGTTCATGGCCGTAACTCACCACGGCTACAATGTCCTCAAGATGCCAGGAAGTGGCGGAGTCATCTGTAGCGACCCGACCCGAATGGATCAAGTCTCTGTGCCTAGTTGTCATCCCTGGATCGGTATGCTGACACACACAGTACTCGAAGGATTTATAACAGAGGTAAATCACATGTATAAAGTAACGTAAGTACTATTACCTCAATCCTTATAGCGGAAGCAACAAGGTTGTGGATTCCCATCAACACCAACGGCAAAGTTGAGTGTAGAAATCATAACCCTAACGTATCACTTACTCGTTGTAAGATACTCCTGCAACACGAGACGTTGCAGCCACAGAGGGTCAGTACATTGAATGTACTGGCAAATTCACACCATAGAGAATGATGAACAATGGCAATCACTACATGCATATTTGACTGGTGTAAAAGCTCTATGGTTATAAGGATTTTGCGTAAAGCCAATTTTTCCCTACTGCAAAGGAATAAGTTTATTTAGCTATCATGGTGGTTGTGAAACATTGAGAATGGTTGACAGCATTCTCAATCCCAATTAAAAATAATTAAAACCCAACAACATTAATTAGAAGTAACATGTTGAGATTCACAATGATATTCAAGTACTAGATACTCAAGTTGTCCATAACCGGGGACACGGCTAATCATGATTAGTTTGTACACGCTGTAGAGGTTTGCGCACTTTTCCCACAAGACTCGATCGCCTCCGTTTGTTTTCTCACGCTACATGGTGTTTCAGAAGCGGATGACCGAGACATAGTCTTTCAGAAGCGCTAGCACCTTACATGTGTGGTAGACCGTACCACCTATAACCCCTACATCTGCTAGTCCACCCCGTAAGAGTTCGCACAACTTAGTCAACTATGCCAGAGCCCATAGTAGCATGTGGCTGCACACGGAAGTTTCTAGCATGAATTATCTTATGATCCCTTTGAGCCTGGGTGGCGGTCCAAAAAAAACAGGCAAGTCCTGATAGAAATCAGGTGCCGCAATCCACCCAGATGTGTGTTTAAGTTGCCACCTTAGATAAACCATTAAAATTATCAACTCACATCTGTCATGGATATCAGTCACCCAATCCACGTCTACTAGCATAGCATGGCATAATAAGCAAACGTAGAAGTAACTCCCAAAGGTTTCATAATAATACAAGTAATAGGTACTACCTCATCTACTTCCCATCCCACAATTTAATTAGATCCTAATCATGCAATGTGAGAGGATTGATCTAATGCAACAAAATATGGGTTGTAGGGAAGGTATGATCAAAGTGTGAACTTGCATGCAATGTAGATGAAGATGATTCGCACTTAAAACTCTTGATAGATCTACTCGTCACACTCCGGTCAATCTATCACAAGCAAACAATAGTAACCACACAATAAGTACTCATCTAATGCACAAGTAAAACTCGAACAAGGGAACGAACCAGATAGTTCAACTTAAGAACTCCGGTTGCAAAGAAAGAACGAACCGAACAAAGAAACGGAAAACAAACGGCGGAAGAAAACAACTCGGTTCTAGCAAGTTGAAACTACGTCAAATTTTACCGTAGCAAAAACTTGTTTAAGTTGATTATACGGAACGGCGGTTTCAAAATGAAACTCCAGGCGCTTGAATCACCTGATTCCGATAAACGAGCGAAAAGAAAGACTAGAACGAAGATCGGATCTGAGATCGCGATCGCGGAATAAAACCGACGAAAAGAAAATGAGGAACGTTTAAACGAACGGACGTTCATTAACCGGGAAAAAAATCGGTGATCACGTTCGTTGAGACGAACGGTCCGAAAGAAGAACGAAAACCGATCTAGGGTTTTCGGAGGAGAAACCGAAAAAGAAAACGGAAAACTGATCTAGGGTTTCAGAAAAGAAACCGAAACGAAGAATCGGAGAGAAAAACCAGAAAAGAAAACCGGAACGGTTTCTTTTAAAAGAACCGAACCGCGGGGAAAAAAAGAGAGGCGCGGGGCTACCTCCGGCGAGGCGGGGCGAACGGCTCCGGCGGCGGCGGCTGAGGCGGCGACGGCGGCTAAGGCGGCGGCGGCGGCTAGGGCGGCGCGGGTGAGGGGCGGCGCGGCTATGGCGGCGGCAGCGGTGGTGAAGGGCGCGGGGTGGAGCGCGGCTTGGGTAGGCGCGGGGTGGTGTGGGGCTTGGGGAGGAGAGGGGCTTTTGGTTTGATGTTTTGGAGGGGAATGTGGGGGTATTTATATAGGTGAGAGGGGGGGTTTACTTGGGGTAGGGGACAAGAAAAAGAGAGGAAAAAGGAATATGAAACAAAGGAAAGGGGAGGGGGCTAACCGACCTAAGTCCAAGCCGGACTCGGCTGGGAGCAAAGGCGGCGTCTGCCTGGGGCGCTGGCTGCGCCTGGCGCACGCACAGGGAGGCTGGGGAGGCCGGCTGGCTGGGCCTTTGGCCCGGCTGGCCTGGCGGGAGTTCCCTTTTTTTTAAACGGTTTCGCACGCAGAAAAACACAGAAAATAAAATCTAAACGAACTTCAAAAATTCTAAAGTAAATTTTCCCCGACTCCTAAAAATGAGTCGAACAAAATGAACTTTTCTCCGGACCTAAAATGCAATTTTCAAAAACGCGCATTTTCCCTATCCAAATAAAATGCGAATAAACACCGGCAAAACCAAAATTGATATATTTATTAAATCTTCATTTTTCCTAAATTTGGGAAAGTCATATTATTCCCTCTCTCATATGTTTTGACACCGGAAAAATAATTGAAGATAAAATAAATAAATCAAATGATCCTTTTTTTCAAAATTTGAGAAAACTCAAATATGAAAATAACGAAATCTCCAACTCTCTCCGAAGGTCCTTGAGTTGCGTGAAATTTCTAGGATCGACCAAAATGCAAGAAAATAAGATATGCATGATGATCTAATGTATAACATTCCAAATTGAAAATTTGGGATGTTACAAACCTACCACCCTTAAAAGGAATCTCGTCCTCGAGATTCGGAGAGGCTAGCAAGAAAAGGTTAGGGTTTGGGGTCTTCTCAAAATCCATCGATCGTCTCCGGGAGTCTGGGGTGCTACCACCCTTAGAAGCATCGTTACAGTTCCATCAAAACTCATATACGCCATCCTTATTCTTGACAGTGTCGGTCTTCTTAGATCTTCAGGATAATTCCTTATCCGGGCTCTTCCGGTAGTGGCATAACCTTACCACAATTTCTCTATCCTTTCATCTTGGTAAGGTTATTCCGCGACTGGGTCTTTGTAGCTGACGGGTCTAGCGCCAAGACTAAACAACTATCGATATCTCATGGTGGTCAACAATTTATGGTTTCTCCTGCAGGAAATGGGTCTGGGTTGAATCTCACCGTATAACTTACGATTGGCAAAAGTTGCCTTGTATAAGGGAAAAAAATTGCTATACCATTCTAAGGTTTAAACAAGGTTTAATATCGCCATCTCTCTACTATAGGTAAGTCACTCAGATTTACCATCCCATATAGCAAGGCGAATAATAAGAGTAAGTCGGTATGGTGATCAATCCATCCCGCACCCAAATCATTACCCTGTATATGGTTTAGCGAATCTCGCATTGTAACACTCGGTCATCCTCACAAGCATTGCAGAATTTCTCTCGTCGACGAACCAAGTTCAGATAAATCCATAGATTCTGCAAGACAAACAAACATCTATCGTTCCTTCACAACTCTCAGGTTTTGCGTTACTCCTACAAAATCGTCTGTCGATAAAATCGTAACTTCTTTCAGGGTTTTTCCTTCAGCAAGAATGTGCTTGCTTCTTGGTAGGTCCTGGGGCCTGTGGCTTATGGCACACCTCATCACTTGTAGTCCTTTGAACTTATTTTCGGGCAACTGATCATTATTCCAACTTCCTAGTATTCTTAAATCCATCCAATTGTATTGTCTTCCTTCCTTCTATTGGCACCAAACTAAAACATGATTACTCAAACTCATCACAGAATTTCCATTGATCCATATTTCCAACATCATACCTCCTTTATATCCAATAGTACTTCATCTCCTCATCCTCGTGGGATATCCCTCATACCGAGATATAAACTTATACTTATGGAGTCCATATTCCACTTCGTGGAACATCATTATCCTTTCCACGGTCAAGCATCCTTACAGGAAAATATTGGCCATCTCTACATGGCACTTCTCCAACTGGGAAACGTGAAACACATCTTGAACTCCTGACAGTCCTTCGGGTAACTCAAACTTGTAGGCCACTTCTCTCATACGCTCCAAAACTCGGTATGGTCCTACAAATCTCGGGGCTAACTTTACCTTAACTCCAATTCGTTTAACTCCTTGCAGAGGGAACACATGAAGACATGCTCTATCTCCAATTTCATAGACTACCTCCTTGCGTTTTTAAGTCTGCATAACTCTTCTACCAGGACTAAGCTACTTTCAGTCTATCTCGAATCAACTTAACACTCTCTTCTGACTCCTTGATCACATTTGGTCCAACGGACGGTCTCCAACTTCATCCCACATACTCTTGGGGTATCACACATATCGAGACAAAACTCGTATTCATTTTGTCCGAAATCCATTACAGGGTACTACCACCCTTAAAATGCACAAATCTTCCATAGACCATATTTCTCTTATCCTCAAAAATGGCCAAAATCCTTCTTCATAGAGTAACAACTCATAAAATCCATATCAGTACCAACGATGCTACTTTATTAATTCTTAAATTATTACAATCTCCTGTTTTTCCATTACATGCCTCAACTCAACACCTCAATATAAAGGAAAATGTCCTCACTACTACGACTATATTTCTTCTGGTACAAACTCAACTACTTATCACAAGTCTCCTTATCCTTCGGACAATCTCTGGCAAAGTGCCCTGCTTTATTACATCTGACAAGTTTTGAGGTTTTCTTGTGATTATATAGCCTCCTTGGGTTCTTGGCTTCCTTTTTGGGCAACTGTGGAGGTAGTGCCCTGACTCCTTGCACCCATAACAGGTGACATGACTCAGATCCTTCCTGGAATCCAATCTATTTCTCTTTCTAGACTTTTCCATTCCAATCATGGCTTCTATTTCCTGTGGGTCATATTCTACTTCCTCCGTCGGGAATTCTACTAGATCCCCATTCATACAATTCTGGGAGAGGTGTCCTTCTTCTCCACATGAATAGCAAGACTTGGTGTAGGGTTTAATTGGCTCTTCTTTGGGTGTGTCCTCCACATCTTCCTTCATCACAGGTTCTTCTAAACTTTCCATAAGGGCTCCTCTCGTTGCTTCTTTCTTCTGCTGGATGGTTCTTTGTACCATGGGGTAAATGTGACACTGAGCAGGGTAGTGGGTAGTCCCTTCACACAAGAAACAAGTGATCTGCCTAGTTGGGCATTCTTCAGCTGGGTGACTTCCTTCACAATTAGGGCATTCATCCTTGTGTTCTTTATGGTTGTGTCCGATTTCTCCACAAAGCTTGCATGCACAAGTTTTCTTCATATCCTTTCCATAAGGCTTCAACTTCTGGGACACAAACTGAGACTTTAGCAAAGTCAACTTAAATTCTTTCCAAGTGGTTACTCCTTGCCATCCATTGATGGTTTGGTACATCCTCCACCAAGTAGCAGCACCTCTTTCAAAGCATTGAAGAGCATGCTGGGCCATATCCTTTCCGACTATAGGGTTGTTCTCCATATGATCCTCCATGTTCTGAATCCATTGGTCCGTCTCCAATTGACTCATCGGTCCAGAAAATATAAGCTCATCTTCTTTCATCCTCTATTGGGTCCATGTGGGTTTGGGGTAAGATAAGAGAGATCAAGAGAGAGGAATGCACACAATACAAACAAAAGTTTTGAAAAGATAGATTTTATTGTGGCTGTCGGAAAACATCAAACAAATGACAGCTCACAAACGTCGCATCTAACGTAGGTATATAACAGGGGTTTGGTCTTCTAGAGGTCAATAAATCTTCAACGTCTCCAAACTCTTCAAGCCTTGTTCAAGCCTCCAATGGCTTCTTCCAATCATGCTTGTCCTTCTCAAGTTCTTTTGCCAGATCATCTCTGTTGACGTGAAATCTCTTGTGACATCCTTTAACATTCCGGAGTTGCATTTCAAACTTCTGGTTTCAACATCCTTCACATACACCATGGTCATACTGTCCTTCAGTTCCTGACAAATCTCCGGTATCTCGAGGTGGTAGCTCCTCCAGCTTGTCTACTTTCATCTTCAGGATCCTGAGTTCCTCATGAAATACTTCCTTGTATAATACGACTTCCTGGAGCTCCATTTTAACTTCTTGATGTACTACTCCAGACCCTGGTGATATTCCGGCTAGGGCTAAAACTTCATCTTTATGCTAGGTGCTCCATCAGCCTTCTTCCATCAAACCCATTCTGAAGACTTGCATCCTTAACTCAGCACGGTGACAATAGCATTAGCGGGTGATGACATCACGGATAACTGTGTTTTTTTGCTCTTGTCATTTCCATGAGCTATCTCTCCACAGTTGATATCTCCTACCTTAGGGTTTCTTTGACAAAACTTCGAGTTCTCATACTCCTTGTTTCAGTCTTTCTCCGATACACCTTGATCTCGGGTATTGACAACTTCCATAATCCGCCAAGTTCCATAAGGGTAGCATTCCTAGGTCATACAAATCTGGGGATTCTTCAGAGCCTCCAATTCTCCTAGTCTTCAGAGTCTTCATAATTGTAGTTTCCATTATCATATTGTATGGTAAAATCCTCTTCATTCCGAATGGTCTTACTTGTCTGATATCCTATACTTCTTGGAGTGGTCTCATCAGTCGTATCTTCATGGTCAAAAGGGAAAAGGGGTATGGTCTCACTAAAAAGAATTTTTGAATAAGCTCAGAAGAGAAGAGAGGTAAAAATCTTTTTGAAAGGGAAAGTTGTAGAGAAAAATCTTTCCTATGGGCTTGCCAATTTCTAGGGTCACGTCCTACAGTCAACATGTGCTCTGATACCATCTTGTAGCGACCCGACCCGAATGGATCAAGTCTCTGTGCTTAGGTGTCATCCCTGGATCGGTATGCTGACACACACAGTACTCGAAGGATTTATAACAGAGGTAAATCACATGTATAAAGTAACGTAAGTACAATTACCTCAATCCTTATAGCGGAAGCAACAAGGTTGTGGATTCCCATCAACACCAACGGCAAAGTTGAGTGTATAAATCGTAACCCTAACGTATCACTTACTCGTCGTAAGATACTCCTGCAACATGAGACGTTGCAGCCACAGAGGGTCAGTACATTGAATGTACTGGCAAATTCACACCATAGAGAATGATGAACAATGGCTATCACTACATGCATATTTGGCTGGTGGAAAAGCTCTATGGTTATAAGGTTTTTGCATCAAGCCAATTTTTCCCTACTGCAAAGGAATAAGTTTATTTAACTATCATGGTGGTTGTGAAACATTGAGAATGGTTGACAGCATTCTCAATCCCAATTAAAAATAATTAAAACCCAACAACATTAATTAGAAGTAACATGTTGAGATTCACAATGATATTCAAGTACTAGATACTCAAGTTGTCCATAACCGGGGACACGGCTAATCATGATTAGTTTGTACACTCTGCAGAGGTTTGCGCACTTTTCCGACAAGACTCGATCGCCTCCGTTTGTTTTCTCGCACTACATGGTGTTTGAGAAGCGGATGACCGAGACATAGTCTTTCAGAAGCGCTAGCACCTTACATGTGGGGTAGACCGTACCACCTATAACCCCTACATCTGCTAGTCCACCCCGTAAGAGTTCGCACAACTTAGTCAACTATGCCAGAGCCCATAGTAGCATGTGGCTGCACACGGAAGTTTCTAGCATGAATTATCTTATGATCCCTTTGAGCCTGGGTGGCGGTCCAAAAAAAAAGAGGCAAGTCCTGATAGACATCAGGTGCCTCAATCTACCCAAATGTGTGTTTAAGTTGCCACCTTAGATAAACCATTAAAATTATCAACTCACATCTGTCATGGATATCACTCACCCAATCCACGTCTACTAGCATAGCATGGCATAATAAGCAAACGCAGAAGTAACTCCCAAAGGTTTCATAATAATACAGGTAATAGGTACTACCTCATCTACTTCCCATCCCACAATTTAATTAGATCCTAATCATGCAATGTGAGAGGATTGATCTAATGCAATAAAACATGGGTTGTAGGGAAGGTATGATCAAAGTGTGAACTTGCCTGCAATGTAGATGAAGATGATTCACACTTAAAACTCTTGGTAGATCTACTCGTCACACTGCGGTCAATCTATCGCAAGCAAACAACAGTAACCACACAATAAGTACTCATCTAATGCACAAGTAAAACTCGAACAAGGGAACGAACCAGATAGTTCAACTTAAGAACTCCGGTTGCACAGAAAGAACGAACCAAACAAAGAAACGGAAAACAAACGGCGGAAGAAAACAACTCGGTTCTAGCAAGCTGAAACTAGGTCAAATTTTACCGTAGCAAAAACTTGTTTAAGTTGATTAGACGGAACGGCGGTTTCAAAACGAAACTCCAGGAGCTTGAATCACCTGATTCCGATAAACGAGCGAAAAGAAAGACTAGAACGAAGATCGGATCTGAGATCGCGATCGCGGAATAAAACCGACGAAAAGAAAACGAGGAACGGTTAAACGAATGGACGTTCGTTAACCGGGAAAAAAAATTGGTGATCACGTTCGTTGAGACGAACGGTCCGAAAGAAGAACGAAAACCGATCTAGGGTTTTCGGAGAAGAAACCGAAAAAGAAAACGGAAAACCGGTCTAGGGTTTCGGAAAAGAAACCGAAACGAAGAATCGGAGAGAAAAATCGGAAAAGAAAACCGGAACGGTTTCTTTTAAAAGAACCGAACCGCAGGGAAGAAAAAGAGAGGCGCGGGGCTACCTCCGGCGAGGCGGGGCGAACGGCTCCGGCGGCGGCGGCGTGGGCAAGGTGCGGCGGCGGCGGCGGCTGAGGCGGCGACGGCGGCTAAGGCGGCGGCGGCGGCTAGGGCGGCGCGGATGAGGGGCGGCGCGGCTATGGCGGCGGTGGTGAGGGGCGCGGGGTGGAGCACGGCTTGGGGAGGTGCGGGTTGGTGTGGGGCTTGGGGAGGAGAGGGGCTTTTGATTTGATGTTTTGGACGGGGGGTGTGGGGGTATTTATATAGGTGAGAGGGGGGTTTACTTGGGGTAGGGGACAAGAAAAAGAGAGGAAAAAGGAATACGAAACAAAGGAAAGGGGAGGGGGCTAACCGACCTAAGTCCAAGCCGGACTCGGCTGGGAGCAAAGGCGGCGTCTGCCTGGGGCGCTGGCTGTGCCTGGCGCACGCACAGGGAGGCTGGGGCGGCCGGCTGGCTGGGCCTTTGGCCCGGCTGGCCTGGCGGGAGTTCCCTTTTTTTTTAAACGGTTTCGCACGCAGAAAAACACAGAAAATAGAATCTAAACGAACTCCAAAAATTCTAAAGTAAATTTTCCCCGACTCCTAAAAATGAGTCAAACAAAATGAACTTTTCTCCGGACCTAAAATGCAATTTTCGAAAACGCGCATTTTTCCCTATCCAAATAAAATGCAAATAAACACCGGCAAAACCAAAATTGATCTATTTATTAAATCTTCATTTTTCCTAAATTTGGGAAAGTCATATTATTCCCTCTCTCATATATTTTGACACCGGAAAAATAATTGAAGATAAAATAAATAAATCAAATGATCCTTTTTTTTAAATTTGAGAAAACTCAAATATGAAAATAACGAAATCTCCAACTCTCTCCGAAGGTCCTTGAGTTGCGTGAAATTTCTAGGATCGACCAAAATGCAAGAAAATAAGATATGCATGATGATCTAATGTATAACATTCCAAATTGAAAATTTGGGATGTTACATCATCACGGTGCCCTGTGAAGAGAAGGACGAGGTGTGTTCCCTGGAACGAGCCTTTCAGGCCGCGTCACTGGAAGACCCGGATCGCGGAAGCAGGAGGCTTCCCGAGACCGCCCCAAGAAGAAGAAGACATCATCCGGCCCGGTCCCTCAGGATGCAGGCCCCTCTGGGCCCGCGCCTGCCCAGGAGGAACCTCCTTCCATCGCATAGGAAAGCGCGCCCAGCGCCCTCCTCAGGCAGCGCTCGGGGGCTCTCTCCTGGAGGGCCACCGACCTGGCTAAGGTCACGAGGTAGGCGCTTGGGCACCACATGGAGGCGTGTTTCGAAGCACGTTTCCCTCAAGAAGGAGTAAGGCAAGGAGAGCCAGACCCTCAGGAGTTCGTCAGCAAGGCCATTCAGGAGCTACAGGAGTCAAGAGTCATGAAAGGCGGCCGCCGCCTACCAGCAGTGGCTCCCCATCCATGCGAGGATGGTGGGCTGCACGTCTGCATCGACATACCAGGGCTCAATCGAGTCGCCTCTCTGGAGCGCCTCTGGCCCTCGCGAGTGGGGCGCTGCGGAGGTCCACCCCACAGCTACATTCGCATGCCTTACGGCTTGCCGAACGCGGCTGCCACGTACCAGCGCCTCATGAGGGACATCATGGAGGCTCAAGAGGCCAGGCATTCCGCAGCCCTGGCGGAGATGGAGATGGTCCGCGAGGAGCCACCAGCGCCTCCGGAGCCTCCCGAGGCCCCTGGGCCTGGGGGCTCGGGAGGATCGGCTTCCGCAGCCCACCGAGTCTGCTACACCAACAGTCCTTCGTCCTCAACACCATCAGGTGACATCTTTCAAGTTTCATTTCCGGCTGGCAGCGCCCCCCAGGGCTGCATTATTCCCAGGCCGCGTGGGTCTGTCCCTACGGCATGTATCCCTTTTATTCCATGTTGTTAGCTTACCTTGTTGGGGGTGCCCCTCGGGCTGCATCATCCCCAAGTCGCTCGGGCCAGACCCAGCGGCATGTATCCCTTTTGCGTTTATTTCTGGTTATGCGTTCGACCCACCATGCTTGATTATTTGATGCCGGTCCATGACACCTCTTCTTCTCCATGCCGACCACTTGCACGTTAAAGGGGGGGGTACCTGAGCATCGCGACTCAGGGCTCTTACTGGCTCTCCAGCCCTCACCCTCTGGCCTTGTCCACGGCATCGCGACCTGGCATACTAGCGACGGCTGAGACCAGCTCGAGGGCCGGGACCCGAGGACGTAGAGTGCCGGCATCTAACCAAATTTGCAGGGACACATCACAAGATAAGGCCCAGTGCCAGGCGCAACCCGCCTAGAGGTAGGGCCCCGTGAGTCTCGCGCTGGCTCACGGGTGCCCAGATACACCTCGCCAGGCCCTACCGTGCCAGCCACGTGTCAGGGCGGGGCTGTACATGCCCCGGGGGCTCCTACCGGAGGGGGCCCCTCCCACGTACCAGTGGAAGCACCATGCTCCGTGCTGGCTGACGACACTACCGAGGAGCGGCTATGCCCGTACACATACGGAAGCGCTATGCTCCGCGCTGGTGATAAACAACTGAGGGTGGCCCCCGGGCCGCATCAACCTCAGGGAGCCCAGAGCTTAGTGTCTAGCCTCATTGTAACGCCTCCCCTCGGGAGTGCCACGAGAGGGGGCTGGGCACGGGGGCTGCGCCTAGGTCATGCCCAGACGCACGCCGCCCAGCCAGGCCCCCCCGGGCCTGGTTCGTCGCGCGTCTCTCCCCGAGCGGAGCCGAGGTACGAAGGCCGTTTGAGCGTCAAGGGGGACTCTTGAGCATCGCGACTCGGGAGCCTAACTGGTCATGTAGCCCCTCACTCCTTAGTTCTGAAAGGCTAACGGCGGTTGAGGTATCCGCACGGCCGGGCTCTGCAGACGTAGAACGGTAGATCCACCCACATCATACCTCCCTACTTGATGTTCGTGCGCCAAGGGGGACTCCTGAGCATCATGACTCAGGAGCCTAACTTGTCACGTAGCCCCTCACTCCTTGGTCCCGTCCTGGTTTCCGGTCGGGGCTAATGGCGGCTGAGGTATGCGCGGGGCCGGGCTCTGCCGGCGTAGAACATAAGCAAGTAGGAAGGAAAAGCATAAATTTCAAGGAATTCAAAAGCAAATATTACAGTCCACACTGTTATCTCAATGCAAAACGCAAGTTTAAACGCCTCCCCGAGGCATGATACATGTGCAGGAATTAAAGGCAGGACAGGAGCCACAATGGAGTCACTTGTCGGCAGTGGAGCAGCGCGGAGTGGGTTCGCCTCATGGAGCAGTGGGGTCGGTAGCGCCTTGCTTCGGCTTGGTGCTGAAGGCCCGGAACTTCCCCCGCAGAGCCTCCGCGCGACCCTTCACGGCCTCGGCAGCGGCAGCGGCACGCTCGCCGCTTACTGGCTCCAGCAGGCTGTCGAGGTCGACGCCGGGATCGCGAAGGTAGATGTGGGTGAGGACCCGCGTCAGCACTGCAGAAGACAGGACACGCGCCTCGGCCTCGGCCGTGGGGCCAAGGCCAAGGGCGACTTCTTCAAGAGCACGAACCAGGAAGGGAAGCAGCTTGGCGGGGCCGTCCTTGGCGCCAGCCAGCGGGCTCTCTAGGCCGCTGTCGTAAAGCGTCCTCAGCGAGGAGCGAGCCTTCGCCTCCATCTCCGTGAAGGCCACGCGATCCTCGACAAGAACCAGGGCCTTGTCGTCCAGCTCGGCCTTCCTCGCCCCCAACTCCTGCTCCAGCGCACCTAGGCGGTCGCGGCGCTTCCTGAGCTTGACCTCCCTCTCCTTGACGGCCGCCTCACAAGCCTTCACGCCCTCTTCCTGCTCTTGGCGAAGGCGGACCTCTTTCGCGAGCTGGTCCCGCCGGCCTTGCAGCTCGTCCTCCAACGCCTTGCAGCGACCACGGACATCGACCACCTCCCCCAGGGCTACGTCACGAGCAGCCTTCACCTCAAGGACGGCCTGCTTCTCCTCATCGCAAGCTGTCGAGGCCTGGACTAGCGCCGCCCGAATCGAAGCGTCGGAGCGAATCCATCCTGAAGCCAGCTCCAAGCGCCCGGCCACCAAGCGAGGGTCGGCGCCAAGAAGATCCTGCCGTAGCCGGTCCAGCTCAGCAGTAGCACGATCCAGAACGGCAGGAGGAGTCGGAGAGACAGCAGTCGGTGGAGTAGAAGGAGAAGGCGGTAGCGCGGCCACAACATCCTGAGGCAGAGTCTGCTGTGCCCCAACGGCTGTAGTGGCGGCAGCAGGCAAAGGCACCTTGGGAGTCACTTGGGCCATGGGGGCTGAGCTCGCCCCAGCCGGCTCAGCCAGGCCTCACGAGGACGACCGGGCAGGAGAAGCCCGTGCGTCGTGGTCACCCTCCTTCGCGGGCAGAGGCGCTGCCACGGATGGAACCTCAGGAGCTCCCTTCGGCTTCTTTGCTGCGGGCGCCAGCCTATTCAAGAGATGCAGACGTCAAGCCTCATAAGCAGAACAAGAAATAAAGACAAGAATCGAGCTCTTATGGGTCGTCGCCAGTGAGCTCAAGCGGCCTCCGGCCAAATTTGAAGCCTGAAAGCCGGCTGGAAGGGTCAACCTCGGGAAGCTTGGAAGCGGAAGGCGCGTCTGCGGTCCACCTCAGGGCCGGGGCAGACCCGCGGGAGATCAGCCCGGTCCTGTCCTTCTTCGGGATCGGGGGCAAGCTCCCGCCGTCCTGCTCGTCATCATCCTTGTTGTCATCACTCGGAGAGAGGCGGAGAACGCGGGACCTACGCCGGGGAGGGGAGCCCTCGACTCTCCGTCAGTCGCCACGGAGTCAGGCCCTTTTTCCCGCTCCCCTCCTTCCTCCTCTTTGCTGGAGTCGTCGGAGGGCACGTCCACCGGTTCCTCAGGAGTTTCCATGGGCACGGGCCCGTCCCTGTTGAAGACGGGGATGGACTCCACTACCTGCTCCCAGTCGTCGCGGAGGAACAAGGGCGTAGGAGCGCCCTCCAACCTTGCCACATCGCTCCCGACCGGAGATTGGAGGACTGCAGCCAGATCTC
Organism: Triticum dicoccoides; assembly: GCF_002162155.2. Taxonomy (NCBI): domain Eukaryota; kingdom Viridiplantae; phylum Streptophyta; class Magnoliopsida; order Poales; family Poaceae; genus Triticum; species Triticum dicoccoides. The sequence continues at coordinate 419,617,586 of NC_041390.1, read as the reverse complement.
CGTCGGCCAAGGCCGCGGGGCTCGGATGGGGCCTCCACATTGGAAGTGAGTACTGCCGAAGCGGAGCCAGCTGGTGCTCCAGGAATTCCCTCAGCAGTGACGCGCCGGTCAGCTTCGCCGCCGCCATGTTGGCCGGCCTCAGATCCGCGTCCATCTTCTCCAACACCAGCTTCGCGCGGGGGTCCGCGAGCTCCGCTCGACCCCAATCGCTAGAGCTCGTGGGTTGCTCCATGGGCAAGATCAGCCGAGGGTGGATGCGCCCAGCATCCGCCAAGACCCACTTGCTCCTGAAGCCCTCAATCCTTTTCCCGGGGTTCTAACTGGCAATGGCGCCACCGTATGCGATAAAGCTCGCGCACGCGGAAGCAGGACCGCGAGAGGTCCGGAGGTAGAAGTAGTGGCGCAGCAAGGCCACCGAGGGCTGCACCCCTACGTGAGCCTCGCAGTAATAGGCGAAGATTGCCAGGAGAAGGACGGAGTTGGGGTGGAGATGCAGAGCCTCTAGCTTATAATGGCAGAGGACAGAGAAGAAGAACTCGGAGAAAGGAGGCACCAGGCCAGCAGCAATGGCGCTTACGAAGAACGGATATAAGGTGCTCCTTTGGCCCTCAGGGGTGGCGGAGCCGGCCTTGAACACCTTCGCCCCGTCGATGCCCCGCGCCGCCGCCATTTGGCGCAACCGGGTGAGGCTCACCTCCGACACGTTCCGCGAGCCCAGGGCAGACGACTACCAAGCTACGGCCGGGGACTGACGAGGCGCCATGGCTTCCTAGGTCACGCGGTCGGAGTAGATCTGCAAATTTTGGAGGAAGGAAGGAGAGGCGCAAGAAAGGGGATCTGAGAAGCAACCGGAGAAAGCAAAAAGCAAAGCCTAGGCAGATGCCACTCCTTTATCAGCTCGCGCGGTTGCTAAGGCGCTCACGTCCAATCAACCGCCACGCGGCGCCCAAGGCCGCAGGCTGTTAGGGCCTGCGGAGCTTCGCTCTTGCCCTTCCGCCTCCCTGCACGGCCAAGTCTGGGCGCGCCTTGGGCCCGGGGGCTACTGTCAGCGTTCTGGGAACGGGGGTCCCCATACATGCCTGCCTGCAGCCTGTGGCGTGGCTCAAAAGGGGGCCCAGCACAGCCCATCTTCATCAACACAGACCCAAGACCCTCGCAAGGGGCCAAGCCTTGCGGGGCGGACGACACGAAGCTTCCTCCGGCATGGCCTCATCAAGCTGGCTCGCGAGGAGGCAAAGAGGTCAAGGCGGGGTACCTCACGAGGTGCCCGTGATGCAAGCCATGACGACCAAGGGTGCCAGGCGGGCGTGAGCCCGCGCAGTGTCCTCCTTTCCCCTTTGGTGCAAAGGGGGCAAGCGCACCCGCGGAGTACCGAGGCATCAGGCAAAGGTTGCCATTTCGGTGCAACAAGACCAAGACCAGGAGGACTGCAAGATGGAGGTCATCGTGGAGCCCAAGACGGCGTCACCACCAGAGCTTTGTGCAGGCGAAGACTACTTTTGTCAGGATAGCTGGTACTAGCTGCCCCCCTTCAAATTAGCCCGTGATTATTGGCTCCCTTCCCGCTCGATATTTGGGAAGAGGACCAGGGCCTCTATAAATAGGACCAACCACCCACATGGAAGAGGTGGAGGTTCGGGTTCAGGTTTAGGTAAAGGACGAAGAAGAGAAGATCAAGTAGAGAGGAGATCGAATCAGAGAGAAGATCGATCAGAGAGAGAGAGAGAGAGAGAGAGAAGGGTGATTGAACTCCTCCCAGCAGTTCATCCCCCCAGCCAAGAACAGACCCTCGCGAGGCCGTTCTTCTTTGTATTGCTCATCATCATCAGCCCAAGAGGCAACCCACCACACCACACACTTGAGTAGGGTATTACACCACAATGGTGGCCCGAACTAGTATAAACCCTATGTCCCTTGTGTTGTTCTTTCCATAGCTTAGATCTTAGCGAGGCGGAGGGGCGCAGGTAGGAAGAAGGCGAAATATCCGTGCGCACCCCAGTGTTCGAACCTCAAGGGTCTGCCGGAACCCGAAATCCGACAGGCACCACTACTGATAATCTGGAAAAGACACATAACAACGAGCAAGATCTTCATCGAGCTCCCACTTGAGCTCGGTTGCGTCAACTGCACCGGTATCATCGACACCTGCAACTGTTTGGAAGTATCTGTGAGTCACGAGGACTCAGCAATCTCACACCCGCGAGATCAAGACTATTTAAGCTTTTGGGTAGGATAAGGTAATGAGGTGGAGCTGCAGCAAGCACTAAGCATATATGGTGGCTAACATACACAAATAGGAGCGATAAGAGAAGCAACACAATGGCCGAGAAGCTAGAAGTGATCAAGAAGTGATCCTGCACCTACTTATGATCAAACATAACCCAAACCGTGTTCACTTCCCGGACACCGCCGAAAAGAGACCATCACGGTTACACACGTGGTTGATGTATTTTAATCAAGTCAAGTGTCAAGTTCTCTACAACCAGACATTAACAAATTCCCATCTGCCACATAACCACGGGCATGGCTCTCGAAAGTTTATACCCTGCAAGGGTGTCCCAACTTAGCCCATCACAAGCTCTCACGGTCAACGAAGTATATTCCTTCTCCTGGAAAGACCCAATCAGTCTCGAAATCCCAGTTACAAGACATTTCGACAATGGTAAAACAAGACCAGCAAGACCGCCTGGATGTACCGACAAATCCCGATAGGAGCTGCACATATCTCGTTCTCAGGGCACACCGGATGAACACTACGTACAGCTAAAACCAGCCCTCAAGTTTCCCCGAGGTGGCGCTGCAAGTGGCTCTGTTTTGGACTGATACGTCTCCAACGTATCTATAATTTTTGATTGCTCCATGCTATATTATCTACTATTTTGGACTATATTGGGCTTTATTTTCCACTTTTATATTATTTTTGGGACTAACCTATTAACCGGAGGCCCATCCTAGAATTGCTGTTTTTTTTGCCTATTTTAGTGTTTCGAAGAAACGGAATATCAAACAGAGTCCAAATGGAATGAAACCTTCGGGAATGTGAATTTCTCACCGAACGTGATCCAGGAGACTTGGACCCTATGCCAAGGCATCAGAGAGGCGGTCACGAGGGTGGGGGGCGCCCCCCCCTAGGGTGCGCCCCCTACCTCGTGGGCCCCTCGGTGCTCCACCGACGTACTCCTTCCTCCTATATATACCTACGTACCCCCAAACGATCAAAAGAGGAGCCAAAAACCTAATTCCACTGCCGCAAATTTCTGTATGCACGAGATTCCATCTTGGGGCCTGTTCCGGAGCTCCGCCGGAGAGGGCCATCATCACGGAGGGCTTCTACATCATCATAGCCCCTCCGATGAAGTGTGAGTAGTTTACCTTAGACCTTCAGGTCCATAGTTAGTAGCTAGATGGATTCTTCTCTCTTTTTGGATCTCAATACAAAGTTCTCCCCCTCTCTTGTGGAGATCTATTCGATGTAATCTTCTTTTTGCGGTGTGTTTGTTGAGACCGATGAATTGTGGGTTTATGATCAAGTCTATCTATGAATAATATTTGAATATTCTCGGAATTCTTTTATGTATGATTGGTTATCTTTGCAAGTCTCTTCGAATTATCCATTTGGTTTGGCCAACTAGGTTGGTAGTTCTTGCCATGGGAGAAGTGCTTAGCTTTGGGTTCGATCTTGCGGTGTCCTTTCCCAGTGACAGAAGGGGCAGCAAGGCACGTATTGTATCGTTGCCATCGAGGATAACAAGATGGGGTTTATTTCATATTGCATGAATTTATCTCTCTACATCATGTCATCTTGCTTAAGGCGCGTAACACCCTCGATGCGGCTAGATCTCCCACGTGTCGAAGCACGACTTAGAGCCATAACCGCATTGAAAACAATGTCGCAAGTGAGGTAATCTTCACATAACCCATGTAATACATAAGGGAAAGAGATACATAGTTGGCTTACAATCGCCACTTCACACAAATACATAAATAAAGCATTACATCAACCAGTTACAAACAAGGCCCGACTACGGAGCCAAAATAAAAGAAGACTACCCCAAATGCTACACAGATCCCCGATCGTCCCGACTGGGCTCCACTATCGATCAACTAGAACGAAACAACACAAAGGACAAGATCTTCATCGAGCTCCTCCTTGAGCATGGTTGCGTCATCTGCACAGACTCATCGGCACCTGCAAGCTGGTTTTGGGAGTATCTGCGAGTCACGGGGACTCAGCAATCTCGCACCCTCGCGATCAAGACTATTTAAGCTTATGGGTAAGGTAAAAGGTAAGAGGTGGAGCTGCAGCAAGCGACTAGCGTATATGGTGGCTAACATACGCAAATGAGAGTGAGAAGAGAAGGCAAAGCACGGTCGATAAAAGTGTGATCAAGAAGTGATCCTAGAACAACCTACGTCAAGCATAACTCCAACACCGTGTTCACTTCTCGGACTCCGCCGAGAAGAGACCATCATGGTTACACACGCGGTTGATGTATTTTAATTAAGGTCAACTTCAGGTTTTCTACAACCGGACGTTAACAAATTCCCATCTGCCCATAACCGCGGGCACGGCTTTCGAAAGTTCAAATCCCTGTAGGGGTGTCCCAACTTAGCCCATCACAAGCTCTCATGGTCAACGAAGGATATTCCTTCTAGCGGGAAGACCCGATCAGACTCGGAATCCCGGTTACAAGACATTTCGACAATGGTAAAACAAGACTAGCAAAGCCACCCGAATGTGCCGACAAATCCCGATAGGAGCTGCACATATCTCGTTCTCAGGGCACACCGGATTGTCCAAACTTCTGGTAGGCCATCCCAGAGTTGCCCCTGGTGGCCACCGGCGGCTGACAAGTTGGACCAACACTCAGAGGAGCACTGGCCCGAGGGTTTAAATAAAGATGACCCTTGGGCAGGCCTACCCAATGGAAAGAAAAGGCTAGGTGGCAAATGGTAAAACCAATTTTGGGCCTTGCTGGAGGAGTTTTATTCAAGGCGAACTGTCAAGGGGTTCCCATTATACCCAACCGCGTAAGGAACGCAAAATCCGGGAACATAACACCGGTATGACAGAAACTAGGGCGGCAAGAGTGGAACAGAACACCAGGCATAAGGCCGAGCCTTCCACCCTTTACCAAGTATATAGATGCATTAATTAAATAAGATATATTGTGATATCCCAACAAGTAAACATGTTCCAACAAGGAACAACATCTCCATGTTCCAATAAGGAACAAACTTCAATCTTCACCTGCAACTAACAACGCTATAAGAGGGGCTGAGCAAAGCGGTAACATAGCCAAACAACGGTTTGCTACGACAAGGTGGGTTAGAGTCTTGGTTCAACAATATGGGAGGCATGATAAGCAAGTGGTAGGTATCACAGCATAGGCATAGCAAAAGAGCGAGCAACTAAGCAAGCAAAGATAGAAGTGATTTCGAGGGTATGGTCATCTTGCCTGAAATCTCGCAAGGAAGAAGAACGAGTCCATGAAGAAGACAAACGGACATAGACGAACGGGTCCTCACAAACGCGACGTTATCGGAACCAACCCGAAGAAGCAACACCGGAAAGAAGCACACAACATAGTAAACAACCAACACATGAACATGGTATGATATGCGGGATGCGGTATGTGATGCATATGCATGATTTGCAAAGGAATGATTGAACCTGGCCTCAACTTGGAAATCCAAGTGTACCACTGGAAAGGTGAGGTGATTTCGCTTGAAAACAATATAAAGATTACCGGAAACGGAATTACGGTTTGGAAATGGCAAGCAATTCAAATATGGCACCGGTCTGCGATAAACAGCAAGTAGCCATCTAAATGCATCAAGATAATTTTGCTACAGCACTCAAACATGGCAACAAAATACATGGAAGGGATCCATTCATGATGCTTAACAAAAGATGAACACTGAGCTACGTCCAATTCATCCATTAACGGGTTCAAACAAGCATGGCAAAAATGCATTTGGTAAACAGATTTCAGACAGTGAAATTAACACTTGTCTGGAATTTCCGATCAGGTAGCACACTTTGGAGCATGAAAACTATAATCTACAGGGCCTGAACATGGCAAAGTAAAGCATGTCATGGAGCTATTCAAAGAGCTTAACAAAAGTCCCTTAGTGACCTTGAGCCAAAAGGGATCAGAAAATACAATTGTAAGCATGTGAACATGGCAAAAACATAATCACGTTACAGACTTAGTGAAAAACTGGAGCATGCAAATCAGATATCAAGTATGCATGTTAACGAGCTCGATGCACTCACTATAGAGCAAGGCATGACACTATAAGCATACACCCATCAAGAATACACATTATACAAGCTGTACATGGCAAAAACAATAACATAGCATGCACGGATCAACTACAACATCCTCGGCAAAATCGCTAACAAGTAGACAATCTGCCCAGATTCACGAAATAGCAAAAGTAGAGCTCGATTGAATCCATCTAGGGTGCTCCATAATTGCAAACAAAGGCATGGATGGATAGAGCACTACAAGATTAACAAAACATCCTTACTGACCATCCTCAAAAGAGGCACGGATCACTAGGAAACAACATGAACATATGGCATATTGAGATAAACAAATCAAGGACTTAGTGGAAATGCTAAGTCCCCGAAATCAGCATTAACAAATGCACCACTTTGCAAGCTTGTGCTAGTCACCACACACATCACAAAAATACATGGATGGCACCTCTGGAAAGATGACAAAGCATATAACAAAACTCATGTAGAGCTCAGGGGCATATCATGCACACAATAATCATGGCAAAAATGACAAATAGCTATTTGGAGCAGTAGATCTGACAATTATCTCAAATAGCACTCTTCCAACAGAATTTCGGGATCAGGATGAACTCAAATGAAAATGATGCAATGAGATGAAATGATGTGCTCTCTGAGACAAACATTTTGATATGCTATATGCTCAAATCGGGGTTACGGATGCGGAGTTACGACATGATGAATATGGGCATATGAAACATGGAAATCTCGGGGACTTGGTGAAATTTCACCTCCGGAGAAAGTCAACGGGATCTCATGGTGCGGGACGGCGCGGTGCAGATCTGGGGGTGGCATTTGGATCGGGGGCGGGTGGATCTCATCCACCCTCCTCGGATCCGACCGGAGCGGCGCCGGCGAGGGATGACGGCGGCAGGGCAACTCTGGCGACGACGGCGCGTAGGCAATGGAAGCGAAGGGCGCTGCAGGTGGCGAGGTGGCACGCCGGTGAGGGAGGAGGACGCGGCCGGCGACGAGCTCCTCCACGGGCGGCGCGCATGAGGATCCGGTGGCCGACTCGGGCGGCGCGAGGCCGGGCGGC
>NC_041390.1:419562379-419609639 GCF_002162155.2 Triticum dicoccoides | reverse complement strand
GGGGCGGGCCGACCTCGGGCCCCGGCGGGCCGCGGCGTGCGCGGAGGAGAGAGAAGGCGGCGGTGGGATGGCGGCGGGGTGACGTGGCGCGTTAGGATTGGCTGCGGAGGCGGTTGAGGCTGACGTGGCGCGACGCCATAGGTCGGAGCGATGTGGAGGGGCGCGATGGACATGTCCGGCGCGGTGAGGACACGTCCGGCGGCGCGAGGAGAGTGATTTTAGGGTTTCATCCGCGATTTTTGGGAGGGGAGCATATATAGGTAGAGGGAGCTAGGAGAGTCCAAATGAGGTGCGGTTTTCGGCCACACGATCATGATCGAACGACCGAGATGATGGAAGGGGTTTTGGTGGGTTTTGGGCCAAAATGGAGGGGTGTTGGGCTGCAACACACACGAGGCCTTCTCGGTCCCTCGGTTAACCGTTGGAGCATCAAATGAAGTCCAAACAGTACGAAACTTGACAGGCTGTCTACCGGTAGTAAACCAAGGCCGCATGACAAGACTTGGTCCAATCCGGAAATGTTTAATCCCCACACATGAAAAGAAGGAAGAAACGACCATCGGAGGAGATAGGAGCGCCGGAATGCAAAACGGACAATGGGAAAAAAGCTCGGATGCATGAGACAAACATGTATGCAAATGAAATGCACATGATGACATGATATGCAATGCATGACACACAAGCAATGACAAGGCAACAACAGCGAATAACTAGAGGACACCTGACACAACGGTCTCGGGGCGTTACAAGGCGTTACTCTATTTTTAACTTAATACTCTAGATGCATGCTGGATAGCTGTTGATGATTGGAGTAATAGTAGTAGATGCAGAATCGTTTCGGTCTACTTGTCACAGACGTGATGCCTATATACATGATCATGCCTAGATATTCTCATAACTATGCTCAATTCTGTCAATTGCTCAACAGTAATTTGTTCACCCACCGTAGAATACTTATGCTCTTGAGAGAAGCCACTAGTGAAACCTATGGCCCCCAGGTCTATTCTCATCATATTAATCTCCATCACTTTAATCTTGCTTTGCTTTTACTTTTTACTTTGCATCTCTATACGAAAAATACCAAAAATATTATATCTATCAGATCTCACTCTCGTAAGTGACTGTGAAGGGATTGACAACCCCTAATCGCGTTGGTTGCGAGTAGCTATCGTTTTGTGCAGGTACGAGGGACTTAAGCGTGGCCTCCTACTGGATTGATACCTTGGTTCTCAAAACCTGAGGGAAATACTTACGCTACTCTGCTGCATCATCCCTTCCTCTTCGGGGAAATCCAACGCAAGCTCAAGAGGTAGCAAGAAGGATTTCTGGTGCCGTTGCCTGGGAGTCTATGCAAAAAGCCAACATACCAAGTACCCATCACAATCCCTATCTCTCGCATTACATTATTTGCCATTTGCCTCTCGTTTTCCTCTCCCCCACTTCACCCTTGCCGTTTTATTCGCCCTCTCTCTCTCTCTCTCTATCCTCCCTCTCCTTTCCGTTTGCTCTTGTTTGCTCGTGTGCTAGTTTGCTTGCTTGTCGTTATGTCTGAAATTGGGGAAGTTATCGCCGATATGGGCGATAACAATATCATGGAAAATTCTGATGCTCCTGCTGAAGAACCCCCTACCTACCATACAAAAAGATTTCGAATTGGTAGTGGTAATATTATTGGAAAAGGAGTTATTCAAGATTTATTTACTTGTGCCAGTGCTTTGCCCTCTATGGGCGGTTCTATTCTCCATAAAACTAATAGTCTTGCAGACGCTATTGCCATGCTTATCGTTGAACTTGAAAGGCAATTTATGCATATGCACCCATCTATACAAAGAGTTTTCCTAGAATTTTCTAATATCGAGCATTCCTCTGTTAAGCGTGTCGCTACTATATTTTTGGCTCATGAATTCAGATTTATAATTAAAGAAGCCAAAGAAATCTTTGCGCACTATAGGGTGGACGCTGGCCGTCCTCCCATAGAATCTATCCTCTTCGATCAAGAAGAAATTATGCGCTTTCAATCTCCTGACTATGTTGCTTTTAATGAAAACCTCAGAAAAAAAGGTGCCAATCAATATTTTAATTGATAGATTCTCTGGACTTAATGATGATTTGACTATTCAAAATAATGAGCTAGGATGCTCTCTTGAGTTTAGGCTCACAAGGTTCTGTCAAAAGAATGCTTATAATGATGAATTGGTTGTACAATACGAAGGGTCGAAAGAGGAACCTATACCTCCTAAAATTGATCTTGGGGACTTGTATCCTATTAAATTTAGCCCTTTTGATTACTTTTGCTTGCCTCAAATAAAACTTGCTGCCGAACGTAGAGAATATGAAATGAGTTTCACCGATCTATCTTATTACTACGGCAATACCTAGATCTATCCTCGCTTTTATGCCTAGCTAGGGGTGTTAAACGATAGCGCTTGTTGGAAGGCAACCCAATTTTATTTTTATTCCTTGCTTTTTGCTCCTGTTTAGTAATAAATAATTTATTTAGCCTCTGTTTTGGTTGTGTTTTTTGTGCTTAATTAGTGTTTGTGCCAAGTAGAACCGTTGGGAAGACTTAGGGAAAGTCCTGTTGAACTTGATGTAAAAAACAGAAACTTTAGCGCTTATGAGAACTGCTGTCATTTTCATTTGAAGAGTGCTATTTAGTTAATTCTTTTTGAAGATGATTAATAGATAAATTCCTCACGTCCATCAATTTATTTTAGAATTTTTGGGGTTCCAGATCTTGCGCTACCTACAGATTACTACAGACTGTTCTGTTTTTGACAGATTCTGTTTTTCGTGTGTTGTTTGCTTATTTTGATGAATCTATGGTTACTAAAATAGTTTATAATCCATAGATAAGTTGTAATACAGTAGGTTTAACACCAATATAAATAAAGAATGAGTTCATTACAGTACCTTGAACTGGTCTTTTGTTTACCTTCGCTAACGGAGCTCACGAGTTTTCTACTTAAAGTTTTGTGTTGTGAAGTTTTCAAGTTTTGGGTTAATTCTTTTGATGGATTATGGAACAAGGAGTGGCAAGAGCATAAGCTTGGGGATGCCCATGTCACCCCCAAGATAATCCAAGGAGACCAAAAAGTCAAAGCTTGGGGATGCCCTGGAAGGCATCCCCTCTTTCGTCCACTTCCATCGGTAATTTACTTGGAGCTATATTTTTATTCACCAACATGATATGTGTTTTGCTTGGAGCGTCTTGTATTATTTTTGTCTTTGTGTTTTAGTATGCCACAATCATCCTTTATGTACACACCTTTTGAGAGAGCCATACATGAATTAAAATTTGATAGAATACTCTATGTGCTTCACTTATATCTTTTGAGCTAAGTAGTTTTGCTCTATGTGCTTCACTTATATCTTTTGAGCGTTATAATTTTGCTCTATGTGCTTCACTTAGATTTTTGAGCACGGTTGTGGATTTGTTTTAAAGAAACTATTGATCTCTCATGCTTCACTTAAATTATTTTGATAGTCTTAATAGCATGGTAATTTGCTTAATAATAACATGCTTGGTATTCGAGATTTGTGAAACTTTCTTTTGAGTGTGTTGAATACTAAGAAAAGTTGGATGCTTGATAATTGTTTTGAGATATGGAGGTAATAATATCAAAGTCATGCTAGTAGAGTAATTTTTAATTTGAGAAGTTCTTGAGTTAAAGTTTGCAAGTCCCGTAGCATGCACGTATTGTAAACATTATGCAACAAATTTGAAACATGAGGTGTTATTTGATTGTCCTCCTTATGAGTGGCGGTCGGGGACGAGCGATGGTCTTTTCCTACCAATATATCCCCCTAGGAGCATGCGCGTAATACTTTGGTTTTTGATGACTTGTAGATTTTTGCAATAAGTATATGAGTTCTTTATGACTAATGCTGAGTCCATGGATTATACGCACTCTCACCCTTCCATCATTGCTAGCCTCTACGGTACCGTGCATTGCCCTTTCTCACATCGAGAGTTGGTGCAAACTTCACTGGTGCATCCAAAGCCCGTGATATGATACACTCTTTCACACATAAACCTCCTTATATCTTCCTCAAAACAGCCACCATACCTACCTATTATGGCATTTCCATAGCAATTCCGAGATATATTGCCATGCAACTTTCCACCATCCAGTTTATCATGACACATTCATCATTGTCATATTGCTTAGCATGATCATGTAGTTGGCATAGTATTTGTGGCAAAGCCACCGTTCATAATTTTTTCATACTTGTCACTCTTGATTCATTGCATATCCCGGTACACCGCCGGAGGCATCCATATAGAGTCATACTTTGTTCTAGTATCGAGTTGTAATTATTGAGTTGTAAATAAATAAAAGTGTGATGATCATCATTCAATAGAGCATTGTCCCAAAAAAAGAGAAAGGCCAAAGAAAAAGAAGGCCCAAAAAAAGAAAATAAGTAAAAAGGGGTAATGCTACTATTCCTTTTTTCCACACTTGCGCTTCAAAGTAGCACCATGTTCTTCATATAGAGAGTCTCTTGAGTTATCACTTTCATATACTAGTGGGAATTTTTCATTATAGAACTTGGCTTGTATATTCCAACAATGGGCCTCCTCAAGTGCCCTAGGTCTTCGTGAGCAAGCAAGTTGGATGCACACCCACTTAGTTTCTTTTGTTGAGCTTCCATACATTTATAGCTCTAGTGCATCCGTTGCATGGCAATCCCTACTCCTTGCATTAACATCAATTGATGGGAATCTCCATAGCCCATTGATTAGCCTCGTTGATGTGAGACTTTCTCCTTTTTTGTCTTCTCCACATAACCCCCATCATTCTATTCCACCCATAGTGCTATATCCATGGCTCACGCTCATGTATTGCGTGAAAGTTTATGAGTTTGAAATTATTAAGGTATGAAACAATTGCTTGGCTTGTCATCAGGGTTGTGCATGATGAGAGCATTCTTGTGCGATGAAAATGGACTATGACTAAACTATATGATTTTGTAGGGATAAACTTTCTTTGGCCATGTTACTTTGAGAAAACATAATTGCTTTGTTGGTTTGCTTGAAGTATTATTATTCTTTATGTCAATATGAACTTTTGTCTTGAATCTTCCTAATCTGAATATTCATACCACAATTAATAAGATTTGCATTGAAATTATGCCAAGTAGCACTCCACATCAAAAATTCTCTATTTATCATTTACCTACTCGAGGACGAGCAGGAATTAAGCTTGGGGATGCCTGATACGTCTCCAACGTATCTACAATTTTTGATTGCTCCATGCTATATTATCTACTGTTTAGGGCTATATTGGGCTTTATTTTCCACTTTTATATTATTTTTGGGACTAACCTATTAACCGGAGGCCCAACCCAGAATTGCTGCTTTTTGCCTATTTCAGTGTTTCGAAGAAACGGAATATCAAACGGAGTCCAAACAGAATGAAACCTTCGGGAACGTGATTTTCTCACCGAACGTGATCCAGGAGACTTGGACCCAATGCCAAGGCATCAGAGAGGCGGTCACGAGGGTGGGGGCGCCCCCCCTAGGGCACGCCCCCCTGCCTCGTGGGCCCCAAGGTGCTCCACCGACGTACAACTTCCTCCTATATATACCTACGTACCCCCAAACGATCAGAAGAGGAGCCAAAAACCTAATTCCACTGCCGCAACTTTCTGTATCCACGAGATCCCATCTTGGGGCCTGTTCCGGAGCTCCGCCGGAGTGGGACGTCATCACGGAGGGCTTCTACATCATCATAGCCCCTCCGATGAAGTGTGAGTAGTTTACCTTAGACCTTCGGGTCCATAGTTAGTAGCTAGATGGCTTCTTCTCTCTTTTTGGATCTCAATACAAAGTTCTCCCCCTTTCTTGTGGAGATCTATTCGATGTAATCTTCTTTTTGCGGTGTGTTTGTGGAGACCGATGAATTGTGGGTTTATGATCAAGTCTATCTATGAATAATATTTGAATCTTCTCTGAATTCTTTTATGTATGATTGGTTATCTTTGCAAGTCTCTTCGAATTATCCGTTTGGTTTGGCCAACCATATTGGTAGTTCTTGCCATGGGAGAAGTGCTTAGCTTTGGGATCGATCTTGCGGTGATACATGATAGAACCTATGGCTGAAGCATAGGGAATGACTTTCATTTTCTCTGTATCTTCTGTAGTGGTCGGTCATTGAGTCTGACTCAACTTCACACCTTGTAAGAGGCAAGAACCCTTTCTTTGCTTGATCCATTTTGAACTTCTTCAAAACTTTATCAAGGTATGTGCTTTGTGAAATTCCAATTAAGCGTCTTGATCAATCTCTATAGATCTTGATGCCCAATATATAAGCAGCTTCACTGAGGTCTTTCATTGAAAAATTCTTATTCAAGTATCCCTTTATGCTATTCAGAAATTAAGTATCATTTCCAATCAACAATATGTCATCCACATATAATATCAGAAATGCTACAGAGCTCCCACTCACTTTCTTGTAAATACAGGCTTCTCCAAAAGTCTGTATAAAACCATATGCTTTGATCACACTATCAAAGCGTATATTCCAACTCCGAGAGGCTTGCACCAGTCCATAAATGGATCACTGGAGCTTGCACACTTTGTTAGCACCTTTTGGATCGACAAAACCTTCCGGTTGCATCATATACAACTCTTTTTTAAGATATCCATTAAGTAATGCAATTTTGACATCCATTTGCCAAATTTCATAATCATAAAATGCAGCAATTGCTAACATGATTCAGATAGACTTAAGCATCGCTACGGGTGAGAAGGTCTCATCATAGTCAACTCCTTGAACTTGTCGAAAACCTTTTGCAATAAGTCGAGCTTTGTAGACAGTAATATTACCGTCAGCGTCAGTCTTCTTGAAGATCCATTTATTCTCTATGGCTTGCTGTTCATCGGGCAAGTCAACCAAAGTCCACACTTTGTTCTCATACATGGATCCCATCTCAGATTGTCACACCCACGATGCGGCTATATCTCCCACGTGCCGAGGCATGACTTAGAGGCATAACCGCATGGTAGCTTAGTCGCAAGTGGGGTAATCTTCACACAATCCCATGTACTGAATAAGAAAGGGATAATGAGTTGGCTTACAATCGCCACTTCACACAATACATAAATAAATCATACATCATCCAAATACAATCAAAGGTCCAACTACGGAACCAAAATAAAGGAAGACAACCCTAAATGTTAGATCCCCGATCGTCCCAACTGGGCACCACTACTAATAATCTGGAAAAGACACATAACAACGAGCAAGATCTTCATCGAGCTCCCACTTGATCTCGGTTGCGTCAACTGCACTGGTATCATCGACACCTGCAACTGTTTGGAAGTATCTGTGAGTCACGAGGATTCAGCAATCTCACACCCGCGAGATCAAGACTATTTAAGCTTTTGGGTAGGATAAGGTAATGAAGTGGAGCTGCAGCAAGCACTAAGCATATATGGTGGCTAACAAACGCAAATAGGAGCGATAAGAGAAGCAACACAATGGCCGAGAAGCTAGAAGTGATCAAGAAGTGATCCTGCACCTACTTACGATCAAACATAACCCAAACCGTGTTCACTTCCCAGACACCGCCGAAAAGAGACCATCACGGTTACACACGTGGTTGATGTATTTTAATTAAGTAAAGTGTCAAGTTCTCTACAACCGAACATTAACAAATTCCCATCTGCCACATAACCGCGGGCATGGCTCTCGAAAGTTTATACCCTGCAAGGGTGTCCCAACTTAGCCCATCACAAGCTCTCATGGTCAACGAAGTATATTCCTTCTCCTGGAAAGACCCAATCAGTCTCGAAATTCCAGTTACAAGTCATTTCGACAATGGTAAAACAAGACCAACAAGACCGCCCGGATGTACCGACAAATCCCGATAGGAGCTGCACATATCTCGTTCTCAGGGCACATCGGATGAACACTACGTGTAGTTAAAACCAGCCCTCAAGTTTCCCCGAGGTGGCGCTGCAAGTGGCTCTGTTTTGGACTGATGCATCTCCAACGTATCTATAATTATTGATTGCTCCATGCTATATTATCTACTATTTTGGACTATATTGGGCTTTATTTTCCACTTTTATATTATTTTTGGGACTAACCTATTAACCGGAGGCCCAACCCAGAATTGCTGTTTTTTTGCCTATTTTAGTGTTTCGAGGAAACGGAATATCAAACAGAGTCCAAATGGAATGAAACCTTCGGGAACGTGATTTTCTCACCGAATGTGATCCAGGAGACTTGGACCCTACGCCAAGGCATCAGAGAGGCGGTCACGAGGGTGGGGGCCCCCCCTAGGGTGCGCCCCATGCCTCGTGGGCCCCTCGGTGCTCCACCGACGTACTCCTTCCTCCTATATATAACTACGTACCCCCAAACGATTAGACAAGGAGCCAAAAACCTAATTCCACCGCCACAACTTTCTGTATCCACGAGATCCCATCTTGGGTCCTGTTCCGGAGCTCCGCCGGAGAGGGCCATCATCACGGAGGGCTTCTACATCATCATAGCCCCTCCAATGAAGTGTGAGTAGTTTACCTCAGACCTTCGGGTCCATAGTTAGTAGCTAGATGGCTTCTTCTCTCTTTTTGGATCTCAATACAAAGTTCTCCCCCTCTCTTGTGGAGATCTATTCGATGTAATCTTCTTTTTGCGGTGTGTTTGTTGAGACCGATGAATTGTGGGTTTATGATCAAGTCTATCTATGAATAATATTTGAATCTTCTCTCAATTCTTTTATGTATGATTGGTTATCTTTGCAAGTCTCTTCGAATTATCCGTTTGGTTTGGCCAACTAGATTGGTAGTTCTTGCCATGGGAGAAGTGCTTAACTTTGGGTTCGATCTTGCGGTGTCCTTTCCCAGTGACAGAAAGGGCAGCAAGGCACGTATTGTATCGTTGCCATCGAGGATAACAAGATGGGGTTTATTTCATATTGCATGAATTTATCTCTCTACATCATGTCATCTTGCTTAAGGCGTTACTCTGTTTTTAACTTAATACTCTAGATGCATGCTGGATAGCGGTCGATGAGTGGAGTAATAGTAGTAGATGCAGAATCGTTTTGGTCTACTTGTCATGGACGTGATGCCTATATACATGATCATGCCTAGATATTCTCATAACTATGCTCAATTCTGTCAATTGCTCAACAGTAATTTGTTCACCCATCGTAGAATACTTATGCTCTTGAGAGAAGCCACTAGTGAAACATGTGGCCCCCGGGTCTATTCTCATCATATTAATCTCCATCACTTTAATGTTGCTTTGCTTTTTTTACTTTGCTTTTACTTTTTACTTTGCATCTTTATACCAAAAATACCAAAAATATTATATCTATCAGATCTCACTCTCGTAAGTGACCATGAAGGGATTGACAACCCCTAATCGCGTTGGTTGCGAGTAGCTATCGTTTTGTGCAGGTACGAGGGACTTGAGCGTGGCCTCCTACTGGATTGATACCTTGGTTCTCAAAAACTGAGGGAAATACTTACGCTACTCTGCTGCATCATCCCTTCCTCTTCGGGGAAATCCAACGCAAGCTCAAGAGGTAGCATGGACCAACACTCAGAGGAGCACTGGCTCGGGGGGGTTAAAATAAAGATGACCCTCGGGCTCCGGAAAATCAAGGGAAAAAGGCTTAGGTTGTTAGGCAAATGTAAAACCAAGGTTGGGCCTTGATGGAGGAGTTTTATTCAAAGCGAACTGTCAAGGGGTTCCCATAACACCCAACCTCGTAAGGAACACAAAATCAAGGAACATAACACCGGTATGATAGAAACTAGGGTGGCAAGAGTGGAACAAAACACCAGGCATAAGGCCGAGCCTTCCACCCATTACCAAGTATATAGATGCATTAATTAAAATAAGAGATATTGTGATATCCCAACATATCCATGTTCCAACATGGAACAATCTTCAACTTCACCTGCAACTAGCAACGCCATAAGAGGGGCTGAGCAAAAGCGGTAACATAGCCAATCAACGGTTTGCTAGGATGGTTGAAAAAGGTTAGAGTCTATAATGGAAATTTGGGAGGCTTGATATCACAAGTGGTAGGTAGCGCGACATAGCGATAGAGCGAACATCTAGCAAGCAAAAAATAGAAGTGACTTCGAGGGTATGGTCATCTTGCCTGAGATCCCGCAAGGAAGAAGAACGAGTCCAAGAAGTAGACGACCCAACGTAGTCGAACGAATCCTCACAACTCTGGAACGAAACCGAAGCTAACGAGAGAAGCAACCCGGAAAGAAGCAAGCAACATAGTAAACAACCATCACATAAACATGGCATGATGCACAACCAAGTATGATGCATGTCCGATTTAATGAGGCATGACATGGCAATATGCACAAACAATACTACAAATTAAGTGGAGATCAATATGGAACGAGTTGCATATTGATGAAACACCACATGACTTATTTAGTTCATTCCTAGTTATGTACCCAACAATATTAAATGTTATTAAACATGGCAAGGGGTGAAGCATATGAAAACTACCTATCTAGGCAATTTTAAATGAGGCCGGAAATAACAAACAACAATTCCGGAAAAATCCTCATGTGCATATTTTAGATTGGGTACTGTTCTGCCATAAACCATACTTTAGTGCTGTTAAACATGCAAAGTAATGCCACCAAGTTAAACTTGGCATTTTTCTACCCCATTTACATATAAAGATTCTTAAATTCGGAGCTACGGTTAGTTAGTTATGAATTAAATCATTTTAACATCGCAATATGTATATTTAACACAAACAGCATTCTAGACATTTTTAACATGAATGAAAATTGGATATTATTAAACTAGATGAAATTCTAAGCATTTTTCATATATACTCCCTCCGTCCGAAAATACTTGTCTTAGAAATGATTGTATCTAGACTTATTCTAGTTATAGATACATTCATTTTATTCATTTCTAAGGACAAGTATTTCCGGACGGAGGGAGTAAAACATTTTAAACCGATGCACCAATTGTGAGTTATTAAATGCATGATCTAGAGGGACTTTTCTGTAAAACTGCACTCTCTGGAATAATTAGCTAAATTGTTTAGGGAAAAAACATGTGTTGGGCCCAATCTTGCTGGCCCAACAGGAACAGGGGATCTGGAGGGGCTGCTCACATCGGGCCTTGGCCCGGCTGGAGGCTGTGGAGGTGCTGGGCCTTGGCGTGCTGGACGCGACCCAGGCGCGGGTCAACGTGCGGTTGCAGCGTGCGCTAGCCGTCCTGCTCGTGCAGGAGTGAAACGGAGAGGTGGCGCAGGTGTTTTCGGTGACGGCAGACGGCGGGACGACCACGGGAGGCAGGGCGAGGTCGAAGGGAACCAACTTAAGGCGGTGGGAGGCGGATCCGGCAAGGCAAGGTCTTGGCGGTGGCGAACGATGCATGAAGCAGCAGAAGTAGGGAGGCCAGCGGGTGCAAAGGTCCATGGTGCGTCTCCCGGCGACGTAGACGAGGCGAGGAGGAGCGGATCTGGGCGGAGAGCTCGATGCGGAGCTCAAGCATGGCGGCCATGGGGTTCTTGTGGGCAAAGGAAGAGAGAGCGGAGAGATTAGAGAGAGTGAGAGACTGTGAGATTGAGAGAGGAAAAAGAGAGGAGGGCAGGGGCGCAAGACGAGCGACATGGCAACACGCTCTGGTGAGGCAGAGCTGACAAGGCAGCGGCGCGAGGAGGTTGAGGAGGAGGGCGCGCCGCGAAGGGATGCTCGGGGCTGCGCTCATGGAGGCCTCGATCTGATCTGAATCGAGCGCTGTGGGAGGCTTGGGCGCTCTGGTGGCCGTTGGATCTCCATCCGGCGGTCACAGACGGATGGATCAGAGGCTGGGTGGATTGGGTGGCAGGGGAAAACGATGAGGATCTGGGGAGATGGCTGGCTGCGCGTGGGTTGGCTTGTGTGGGATCCCGAGGACGATGCTGCTGGCGGCGGCGCGAGGGACAAACTGCCTAGAATTTAGGGTTTGGTCTAGAAATGGACTAGGGATGCACTATATATATAGGAAGAGAGGGAAGTTTGGATCATCCGATTGAAAACTGACAGATGAGAATAAATAGGCTAGGGAGTCCAAAAAAGAAAACGGAGATGTACTAGGGATGTTTGGGGATGATCCGGACCCATGGTAACGACAGCCCGGGTCGGGTTCGGGGAAGTTTCGGACGCACGAGGGGGGTCTAAGCACTGCGCAAAAAAGGGGTAGTCTGGACCTAGGTGGACTGTGAAAAAGAGTTGGGATGAGAGGAGAGAAGAGAAGGAGAGGCCCGGCGGCAGTCTTGGGGACTGAAACGTCCGACGAATAAACGAACTATAATGTCGCTATAGTTATCCATTGGGGCATCAAACGAACTCCGAATGCGATGAAACTTGGCAGGCGGTCTACTGACAACATAACAACACTGCATGCCAACTTTCAACCCATTCCGAGAACATTTTCCGGCCACTTATAAAATACTATTTCAGACGTGCCGCAGCCGCGTGCAAGTGTGTCTGGGCTCAGAACGGACAACGGAAGGAACGGGGGAACCCGGACGGATGCAAGTTTGAAAACATGGTGATGCAATACAGGTGATGACATGGCAAAAATGCAACACGCAAACAAATGACAAGGCAACAACAGCGAATAACTGGAAGACACCTGGCGCAACGGTCTCGGGGTGTTACAACACTCCACCACTACAAGAGGATCTCGTCCCAAGATTTAGGATGGCACCAGAGAGAAACGGAAGAGAAAGAGAAGAGGTAAAACTAAGTTGCTTCTTTGACAAAATAGTGAAACCAAAGAACCTTGCGAGATTGAACAAATTGAAAGAAAGAATACAACGAAGATGAACTAAATAAGAGCCTTGTAGGTTGAAAGACATAAGAAAAAGGTTGCAATGGACAATAAGTACATGCAAGCACTCCGGTTGAAACGAGATGTACAAGGAATGATAAAGATCAATTACGACAGCAATCCGGTTGGAAATGGAAGGTAAATAATATGAGCTTGGCAAAATTAAATCACTTGGATGAGAGTCCGATTAGAAGAGGAATGATAGACACAACACTCTGGTTAAACAAGATAGAGAAGGAATAAGAATGATATAAATTGGACAGCACTCCGACTGTAAAATGGAAAGATTTCAACATGAACTTGACAAGATGAGAGGATACTTGATGAGATCAACAACACACTGCCTCCGGAACTATTGAAAGAATGGCACAAGGGGTAAGAAAGATTTCAGACAACACTCCGGTTGAGAAGGGAGGTAAAACTTGACAAAATGGGAAGAACTTGAAAAGAGGGCACGACACTCCTGTTGAATGGATAAGCAAGAGGAAAGAACATGATCTTTTACAAAAATGGGATGATGGGTGAAGAAAGCAACATCACAATGCCTCCGGAACAAAAGAATAGAAGTTGGATCGTTGGAAAGGAAAGAATTGAGAAGAAAATGACAACTTCTACCACAAATGAGCTTGGAAAACACCCTTCCAAGAAGGTTGTAATGGAGTTGTTGGAAAACCACCAACGAAAAGAACAAGCTTGTAGTGGACTTATGGAGAACATCTCAAAACTATGAGGTGAAATTCTGCCACTACAGAAACAAAAGATTGGATTGATATCCACAAGGAGACGAGAAACTTATTTCACCGGGAGGATAAATGAAGAACTTGGGTCATTTATAAGCACCCTAAGTAGCAACAATCGTTAGGGAAAACTTTAGGTGGAATATAACCCAAGATAACTCCAATGAAGAGATTGATGGGTTGCAAAGGATGTCATGAACGAATTGGAAATGATGGGTTTGAAATATCTCATTCTTAACAACTGTTGAATCATGACATACGAAGGGAAATTGTCAAGAGTGACATAACACCACCTCAAAAGATAAGATAGGAAGAACTGCACTTCGGAATGCAAGATGAAGCTAAAAAGAACTCCGATAATAAAAGGATGATATAAAGAAAGAGAAGTTGAAAACACAAGGTGAATCCTTGCAATGATTTAGATGAATCGTGGTGATATACTTGAGAGATCTTGGAACTCCGGGAAAGTATGAAGCACTTGAATCGAGAATTTACTCATCGTGAACAAACTCTGGAAGATGAATCCATCACTTGGATGAATAAAGAATAAGAATTATGTTATGAGTATCCTTCACCAATTTAAATTGATGACCAACAATGGATTTGGCATACTAATTCTCGTAGAAAGGATTGATGTAGATATAGCGTAAAACTTGAGAAGGTATTGATGGAACCACCGGTGGGATTTGGGAACAACGAATGAATTGATATGATAACGAAGGAAGAGAAATCTCGAGTTAACCACCGTAAGAATTGAAAATGAGAGTAGCAAAGGCACAAATCATCGGGTAGAATTGGAAAACGGATGAAGATACTTGAGAGAATTTAGATACAAGTGAAACGAAGAGATCATGAACTGACTAGAGAATACTTGAGCGATGCACCGGTAAGATTTGGAGAATGAGAGCTGAAAGCTGAGAATGAATAGACCCGAAATGATGGCCTTCGGAGAATCAGACTGAAAAGACTCCTGAATTGCTCCGGATGGGTGAAAAGAATTGTCACAACCGAAAACAATTATGAGAGGATGGCATCACGCTAGAATCACGAATCTTTGAGAGAACGGATAAGATTTGGAGGAAAACTCTTCTTCGGTCTTCAAAATCTGAGAATAACGATGAGAAACACCCCCATGATTTGTTGAGGCACTCCGGAATCAAAATTAGAAAGGTTGAACCAATGATGAAAGAATTTGAAAGATGTTGGAGAAAGACATATGACTGATGATAATTCATTCTTACGTCAGACTTGGAAAAGAATTTGAGAGTAACTCCAAGAAAATTAGAAGAGTCAGGTAAGATCCTGGGAAAAGACTTGTGGGTTAGGGCCCACTCAAAAGATACACCGTTGAACGATTTAAAAGAGGGATTGTGTCGGTTGAATTAAATGGCTCGAATGAGATAACATCCTCGAAATAGCTTGAAAGGATTATGAATAGAAACATGAATCTTATGTGATATCTTCAGCGCTCCAATTAAATAAGAATAGCAAGAGGTGGATGATTAAGAGGTGCACCGGCATGAGAAAACATTTGAATCAGGGAAAAGGGTATGGTCAACAGCGAAAGCTTGAATTGAATCCACCGGAGAAGAAAAAAAACAAAGAATTATAAACTCGAAGCTCCGCTAGTATCTTCCTGAGAATCATCGGATAAGAACATTGAAAGAAAGGAATGAAGAGACTTCACATGCATAAGATGGAGACTTGATTGAGAAATATGAGTCCTTGAAGAAAAAGGGTGGGAGGGTGGGAAAACAAAGACAACTTGGGACAGATGAAACAAACACCGTTGAGAAGACTTAGAATTGACCTTGCGAATATAGAAATGGTCGGGTCCACTTGAAGAGAAGAACACCAGTTGGAAATAGAATTGACATGACAACCTTGATGATCAAGAAGGATTAATACTCTCATAGAAATATGAGAGCATCTCTTAGGAAAGGTACGGAATCAACACTTGACATTGAAGCAACTCGAATACCACAAACCAAAACAAAACAAAGGATTGGCTTGCAAAATAAGCCGGAATAAACATATGATAGACCCCATATCGTATCATGTGTCTGTTGGAAAGATATCCTATGAGATACTTGAATTCCCACTTATAAACTCCCGAAACTTTCTCGTTATGCAATCGGGTGTTGGGGATACAGGGGAAGCATAATATCTCACCCAAACTAACAATCCCTACATCCAGTTGTATCCATCCTTCAACACATAACCAAGAAACCTTCAGAAATCATGTACCTCAACCTTCGAAAAGCATCCGTTATACGATTTATGGCAATACTCCTGAACTCCCGCCCCAGTACTAGGTGGCATCGAGGTTATCTCACCAACAACTGCATAAAAGAGATTTTCGATGTCGGCGAACTTAGGTATTCCAGAACTGCAACGATAAAATTTTGACAACAACACCTCGGAGCTCAACTCCCCGGGACATTGCCACAACCCCTAAATGTCAAGAGGCACCAAGAACAATGTTCTCGTCACAAGAATATCGGAACCATTCCAAGATACCCGCGTGATCGTAATTTTTTTTGTGAAATTTGAGGAGAGAAAAGTCAAAACTTCTACATCAGGAGACCTCACCAGAGCGACGAAGGGACTGAGGAGTAAATAGAATCCTACTCTCCAATATATATAAACCTAAGACTCAAAACATTTTGTTCTAGACTGAACAACGTCAGCGATTCGATCAAGCAGGGGGCTCCTATGTCGGGGATGGCTCTGATTTCCAACTTGTCACACCCACGATGCGACTATATCTCCCACGTGTCGAGGCACGACTTAGAGTCATGACGGCATGGTAGTTTAGTCGCAAGTGGGGCAATCTTCACACAATCCCATGTATTGAATAAGAAAGGGATAAAGAGTTGGCTTACAATCGCCACTTCACACAATACATAAATAAATCATACATCATCCAAATACAATCAAAGGTCCGACTACGGAACCGAAATAAAGGAAGACAACCCCAAATGCTAGATACCCGATCGTCCCGACTGGGCACCACTACTGATCATCCGGAAAAGACACATAACAATGACCGAGATCTTCATCGAGCTCCCACTTGAGCTCGGTTGCGTCACCTGCATGGTATCATTGGCACCTGCAACTGTTTGGAAGTATCTATGAGTGACGAGGACTCAGCAATCTCACACCCGTGAGATCAAGACTATTTAAGCTTTTGGGTAGGATAAGGTAATGAGGTGGAGCTGCAGCAAGCACTAAGCATATATGGTGGCTAACATACGCAAATAAGAGCGAGAAGAGAAGCAACACAGTGGTCGAGAAGCTAGAAGTGATCAAGAAGTGATCCTGCACCTACTTACAATCAAACATAACCCAAACTGTGTTCATTTCCCAGACACCGCCGAAAAGAGACCATCATGGTTAGACACACTGTTGATGTATTTTAATTAAGTCAAGTGTCATGTTCTCTACAACCGGACATTAAAAAATTCCCATCTGCCACATAACCGTGGGCACGGCTCTTGAAAGTTTATACCCTGCAGGGGTGTCCCAACTTATCCCATCACAAGTTCTCACGGTCAACGAAGGATATTCCTTCTCCCGGAAAGACCCGATCAGTCTCGGAATCCTGGTTACAAGAAATTTCGACAATGGTAAAACAAGACCAGCAAGACCACCCGGATGTGCCGACAAATCCCGATAGGAGCTCCACATATCTCGTTCTCAGGGCACACCAGATGAACACTACGTACAACTAAAACTAGCCCTCATGTTTCCCCCAGGTGGCACTGCAAGTGGCTCTGTTTTGGACCAACACTCAGAGGAGCACTGGCTCGGGGGGTTAAAATAAAGATGACCCTTGGGCTCCGGAAACCCAAGGGAAAAAGGCTTACGTTGTTAGGAAAATGTAAAACCAAGATTGGGCCCTACTGGAGGAGTTTTATTCAAAGTGAACTGTCAAGGGGTTCCCATAACACCCAACCACGTAAGGAACGCAAAATCAAGGAACATAACACCGGTATGATAGAAACTAGGGTGGCAAGAGTGGAACAAAACACCAGGCATAAGGCCGAGCCTTCCACCCATTACCAAGTATATAGATGCATTAATTAAAATAAGAGATATTGTGATATCCCAACATATCCATGTTCCAACATGGAACAATCTTCAACTTCACCTGCAACTAGAAACGTTATAAGAGGGGCTGAGCAAAAGCGGTAACATAGCCAATCAACGGTTTGCTAGGATGGTTGAAAAAGGTTAGAGTCTATAATGGAAATTTGGGAGGCTTGATATAACTAGTGGTAGGTAGCGCGACATAGCGATAGAGGAAACATCTAGCAAGCAAAGAGAGAAGTGATTTCGAGGGTATGTTCATCTTGCCTGAGATCCCGCAAGGAAGAAGGACGAGTCCAAGAAGTAGATGACCCAACGTAGTCGAACGAATCCTCACAACCCCGGAACGAAACCAAAGCTAACGAGAGAAGCAACCAGGAAAGAAGCAAGCATCATAGTAAACAACCATAACATAAACATGGCATGATGCACAACCAAGTATGATGCATGCCCGGTTTAATGACGCATGGCATGGCAATATGCACAAACAATACTACAAATTAAGTGGAGATCAATATGCAACGAGTTTCATATCGACAGAACACCACATGACTTATTTAGTTCATTCCCGGTTATGTACCCAACAATATTAAATTTTATTAAACATGGCAAGGGGTGAAGCATATGAAAACTACCTATCTAGACAAGTTTAAATGAGGCTGGAAATAACAAACAACAATTCCGGAAAAATCCACATGTGCATATTTTAGATTTGGTACTGTTCTGCACTAAACCATATTTTAGAGTTGTTAAACATGCAAAGTAATGCCACCAAGTTAAACTAGGCATTTTTCTACCCCATTTACATATAAAGATTATTAAATTTGGAGCTACAGTTAATTAGTTATGAATTAAATCATTTTAACATGGCAATATGCAAATAAACAGAAACATCATTTTAGACATTTTTAACATGGATGAAAATAGGATATTATTAAACTAGATGAAATTCTAAGCATTTTTCATATATAAAACGTTTTAAACCGATGCACCAATTGTGAGTTATTAAATGCATGATCTAGAGGGACTTTTCTATAAAACTGCACTCTCTGGAATAATTAGCTAAATCGTTTAGGAAAAAAACATGTGTTGGGCCGAATCTTGCTGGCCCAACAGGAACAGGGGATCTGGAGGGGCTACTCACATTGGGCCTTGGCCCGGCGGGAGGCTGTGGAGGCGATGGGCCTTGGCATGCTGGACGCGACCGACGCGCGGGTCAACGCGCGGCGGCAGCGTGCACTCGTCGTCCTGCTCGTGCAGGAGCGAAACAGGGAGGTGGTGCGGGTGTTTCCGGCGACGGCAGACGGCGGGACGACCACCGGAGGCGGGGCGAGGTTGAAGGGAACCGATTCCAGGCAGTGGGAGGCGGATCCGACGAGGCAAGGTCTTGGCGGCGGCGAACGATGCAGGAAGCAGCAGAAGCAGGGAGGCCGGCGGGTGCAAAGATCCATGGTGCGTCTCCCAGCGACGTGGACGTGGCGAGGAGGAGCGAATCCGGGCGGAGAGCTCGATGCGGAGCTCGAGCATGGCGGCCATGGGGTTCCTGTGGGCAAAGGAAGAGAGAGCGGAGAGATTAGAGAGAGAGACGGTGAGATTGGGAGAGGAAAAAGAGAGGAGGGCAGGGGCACGATACGAGCGGCCTGGCAACGCGCTCCGGCGAGGCAGAGCTGACAAGGCAGCGACGCGAGGAGGTTGAGGAGGAGGGCGCGCCACAAAGGGATGCTCGGGGCTGCGCTCGTGGAGGCCTCGATCCGATCTGAATCGAGCGCTGTGGGAGGCTAGGGCGCTCTGGTGGCCGTTGGGTGGACGAGGAAAACGATGAGGATCTGGGGAGATGGCTGGCTGCGCGTGGGTTGGCTCGGGTGGGATCCTGAGGACAATGCTGCTGGCGGCGGCGCGAGGGACAAACTGCCTAGAATTTAGGGTTTGGTCTAGAAATGGACTAGGGATGCACTATATATATAGGGAGAGAGGGAAGTTTGGATCATCCGATTGAAAACTGACGGACAATAATAAATAGGCTAGGGAGTCCAAAAAAACCGGAGATGTATTACGGATGTTTGGGGATGATCCGGACCCATCGGTAACAACAGCCCAGGTCGGGTTTGGGGAAGTTTCGGACGCGTGAGAGGGGTCTAAGCACTGCGCAAAAAAGGGGTAGGCTGGACCTAGGTGGACTGTGAAAAGGAGTTGGGCTGAGAGTAGAGAAGATAAGGAGAGGCCCGGCGGCAGTCTCGGGGACCGAAACATAAGACAAATAAACCGACTATAATGTCGCTATAGTTACCCGTTGGGGCATCAAACAAACTCCGAATGCGATGAAACTTGGCAGGCAGCCTACTGACAACATAACAACACCGCATGCCAACTTTCAACCCATTCCGAGAACATTTTCCGTCCACTTATAAAATACTATTTTGGACGTGCCCCGGGCGCGTGCAAGTGTGTCTGGGCTCAGAACGGATAACAGAAGGAATGGGGGAACCAGGACGGATGCACGTTTGAAAACATGATGATGCAATGCGGGTGATGACATGGAAAAAATGCAACACGCAAACAAATGACAAGGCAACAACAGCGAATAACAGGAAGACGCCTGGCGCAACGGTCTCGGGGCGTTACAAAGATTTCATGGCCTCAAGCCATTTTGCAGAATATGGGCTCATCATCGCTTCCTCGTAGTTCATAGGCTCGTCATGGTCAAGTAACATGACTTCCAGAACAAGATTACCGTACCACTCTGGTGCGGATCTTACTCTGGTTGACCTACGAGGTTCGGTAGTAACTTGATAAGAAGTTTCATGATCATCATCATTAGCTTCCTCACTTACTGGTGTAGAAATTGCTGGAACTGATTTCTTTGATAAACTACTTTCAAATAAGGGAGCAGGTATAGTTACCTCATCAATTTCTACTTTCCTCCCACTCACTTCTTTCGAGAGAAACTCCTTCTCTAGAAAGGATCCATTCTTAGCAATGAATATCTTGCCTTCGGATCTGTGATAGAAGGTGTACCCAACAGTCTCTTTTGGGTATCCTATGAAGACACATGTCTCCGATTTGGGTTCGAGCTTATCAGGTTGAAGCTTTTTCACATAAGCATCGCAGCCCCAAACTTGAGGAAATGACAACTTGGGTTTCTTGCCAAACCACAGTTCATAAGGTGTCGTCTTAATGGATTTCGATGGTGCCCAATTTAACGTGAATGCAGCCGTCTCTAAAGCATAACCCCAAAATGATATCGGTAAATCAGTAAGAGACATCATAGATCACACCATATCTAATAAAGTGCGGTTACGATGTTCGGACACACCATTACGCTGTGGTGTTCCAGGTGGCGTGAGTTGCGAAACAATAATGAAGACCAAACTCGTAACTCAAATATTCACCATCACGATCAGATCATGGAAACTTAACTTTCTTGTTACAATGATTTTCCACTTCTCCGAAATTCTTCAAACTTTTCAAATGTTTCAGACTTATGTTTCATCAAGTAGATATACCCATATCTGCTCAAATCATTTGTGAAGGTTAGAAAATAATGATACCCGCCACGAGCATCAACACTCATCGGACCGCATACATCACTATGTATAATTTCCAATAAGTCTGTTGCTCGTTCCATTGTTCCGAAGAACGGAGTAGTCATCTTGCCCATGAGGCATGGTTCGCAAGCATCAAGTGATTCATAATCAAGTGATTCCAAAATCCCATCAGCATGGAGTTTCTTCATGCGGTTTACACCAATATGACCTAAATAGCAGTTCCACAAATAAGTTGCACTATCATTATTAAACTTATATCTTTTGGCTTCAACACTATGAATATGTGTATCACTACTATAAAGATTTAGTAAAAATAGACCACTCATCAAGGGTGCATGACCATAAAAGATATTACTCATATAAATAGAACAACCATTATTCTCTGATTTAAATGAATAACCGTCTTGCATCTAACAAGATCCAGATATAATGTTCATGCTTAACACTGGCAGCAAATAACAATTATTCAGGTATAAACTAACCCTGAAGATAGGTGTAGAGGTAGTGTGCCGAAGGCGATCACATCGACTTTGGAACCATTTCCCACGCGCATCGTCACCTCGTCCTTAGCCAATCTTAGCTTAATCCGTAGCTCCTGTTTTGAGTTGCAAATATTAGCAACAGAACTAGTATCAAATACCCAGGCGCTACTGCAAGAATTAGTAAGGTACACATCAATAACATGTATATCAAATATACCTTTCACTTTGCCATCCTTCTTATCCACCAAATAGTTGGGGCAATTCCGCTTCTAGTGACTAGTCCCTTTTGCGGTAGAAGCACTCAGTCTCAGGCTTAGGTTTAGACTTGGGCTTCTTCACTTGATAAAGAACTTGCTTGCTATTCTTATTTAAGTTCCCCTTCTTTGCTTTGCCCTTCTTCTTGAAACTGGTGGTCTTGTTGACCATCAACACTTGATGCTCCTTCTTGATTTCTACCTCCGCAGCCTTTAGCATTGCGAAGAGCTCAGGAATTGTCTTATCCATCCCTTGCATATTATAGTTCATCACAAAGCTCTTGTAGCTTGGTGGCAGTGATTGAAGAACTCTGTCAATGACACTATCATCAGGAAGATTAACTCCCAGCTGAGTCAAGTGGTTGTGGTACCCAGACATTCTGAGTATATGTTCACTAACAGAACTATTCTCCTCCATTTTGCAATTGTAGAACTTATTGAAGACTTGATATCTCTCAATCCAGGCATTTACTTGAAATATTAACTTCAACTCCTGGAACATCTCATATGCTCCATGACATTCAAAATGTCGTTGAAGTCCCGGTTCTAAGCCGTAAAGCATGGCACACTGAACAATCGAGTAGCCATTAGCTTTGCTCTGCCAGATGTTCTTAACGTTGTCAGCAGCATCTGCAGCAGGCTGGTCACACAGCGGTGCTTCCAGGAAGTAATTCTTCTGTGCAACAATGAGGATAATCCGTGTAATTGCTACCATCATCTTTCAACTTAGCTTTCTCTAGGAACGCATTAAAATTCAACGGAACAACAACACGGGCCATATATCTACAACAACATAGACATGCAAAATACTATCAGGTACGAAGTTCATGATAAATTAAAGTTCAATTGATCATATTACTTAAGAACTCCCACTTAGATAGACATCCCTCTAATCATCTAAGTGATCACGTGATCCATATCAACTAAACCATGTCCGATCATCACGTGAGATGGAGTAGTTTTCAATGGTGAACATCACTATGTTGATCATATCTACTATATGATTCACGCTCGACCTTTCGGTCTCAGTGTTCCAAGGCCATATCTGCATATGCTAGGCTCGTCAATTTTAACCCAAGTATTCTGCTTGTGCAAAAACTGGCTTGCACCCATTGTATGTGAATGTAGAGCTTATCACACCTGATCATCACGTGGTGTCTCGGCACTACGAACTGTAGCAACAGTGCATACTCAGGGAGAACACTTATACCTTGAAATTTACTGAGAGATCATCTTATAATGCTACCACCGTACTAAGAAAAATAAGATGCATAAAGGATAAACACCACATGCAATCAATATAAGTGATATGATATGGCCATCATCATCTTGTGCCTTTGATCTCCATCTCCAAAGCACCTTCATGATCACCATCGTCATCGGCTTGACACCTTGATCTCCATCATAGCATCATTGTCGACTCGTCAACTATTGCTTCTACAACTGTCACTACCGCTTAGTGATACAGTAAAGCAATTACATGGCGATTGCATTTCATACAATAAAGCAACATCCATATGGATCCTGCCAGTTGCCGATAACTGTGTTACAAAACATGATCATCTCATACAACAATTTATATAATCACGTCTTGACCATATCACATCACAACATGCCCTGCAAAAACAAGTTAGACGTCCTCTACTTTGTTGTTGCAAGTTTTACGTGGCTGCTACGGGCTTAGCAAGAACTATTCTTACCTACGCATCAAAAACCACAATGCGGTATAGTGATTGCTTTTTGATCTTCAAAAAGAGCCCTGTTCATTGAATCCGATTCAACTACAGTTGGAGAAACAGACACCCACTAGCCACCTATGTGCGAAGCTCGTCGGTAGAACCAGTCTCGCGTAAGCGTACGCGTAATGTCGGTCTGAGCCGCTTCATCCAACAATACCGCTGAATCAAGAATCAACTAGTGACGACAAGCAATATGTATATACCCATGCCCACAACTCCTTTGTGTTCTACTCGTGCATATAACATCTATTGCATAGACCTGGCTCGGATGCCACTGTTGGGGAACGCAGTATTTCAAAAAAATTCCTACGATCACTCAAGATCTATCTAGGAGATGCATAGAAACGAGAGTGGGAGAGTATGTCTACATACCCTCGTAGACCGAAAGCGGAAGCGTTATGAAAAGCGGTTGATGTAGTCGAACGTCTTCGCGATCCAACCGATCAAGTACCGAATGCACGGCACCTCCGCGATCTGCACACGTTCAGCTCGGTGATGTCCCTCGTACTCTTGATCCAGCTAAGGCCGAGGGAGAGTTTCGTCAGCATGACGGCATGATGACGGTGATGATGAAGTTACCGACGCAGGGCTTCGCGTAAGCATTACAGCGATATGATCGAGGTGGAATTCTGTGGAGGGGGCACCGCACACGGCTAAACAATCAACTTGTGTGTCTATGGGGTGCCCCCCTCCCCCGTATATAAAGGAGTGGAGGAGGGGAGGGCCGGCCCTCATAGGGCGCACCCAAGGGGGGGAGTCCTACTCCCAGTAGGAGTAGGTTTCCCCCCTTCCTAGTAGGAGTAGGAGAAGAAGGAAGAGGGAGAGAGAGGGAAGGAAAGGGGGAGGCACCCAATTCGGATTGGGCTTGGGGGGCACCCTCCACTTGGCTGCCTCCTCCTCTCTCCCACTAAGGCCAAATAAGGCCCATTGACTCCCTGGGGGGTTCCGGTAACCCCCCCCCCGTACTCCGGTAAATGCCCGAACTCATTCGGAACCATTCCGATGTCCCAACATAGCCTTCCAATATATCGATCTTTATGTCTCGACCATTTCAAGACTCCTCGTCATGTCCGTGATCTCATTCGGGACTCCGAACGACCTTCAGTACATCAAATCACATAACTCATAATACATATCGTCATCGAACGTTAAGCGTGCGGACCCTATGGGTTCGTGAACTATGTAGACATGACCAAGACACATCTGCGGTCAATAACCAATAGCGGAACCTGGATGCTCATATTGGTTCCTACATATTCTACGAAGATCTTTATCGGTCCAACCGCACAACAACATACGTTATTCCCTTTGTCATCGGTATGTTACTTGCCCGACATTTGATCGTCAATATCATCATACCTAGTTCAATCTGTCACCGGCAAGTCTCTTTGCTCGTTCCATAATGCATCATCCCGCAACTAACTCATTAGTCACATTGCTTGCAAGGGTTATAGTGATGTGCATTACCAAGAGGGCCCAGAGATACCTCTCCGACAATCGGAGTGACAAATCCTAATCTCGATCTATGCCAACTCAACAAACACCATCGGAGACACCTGTAGAGCATCTTTATAATCACCCAGTTACGTTGTCACGTTTGATAGCACACTAAGTGTTCCTCCGGTATTCGGGAGTTGCATAATCTCATAGTCATGGGAACATGTATAAGTCATGAAGAAAGCAATAGCAATAAACTAAACGATCATAGTGCTAAGCTAACAGATGGGTCTAGTCCATCACATCATTCTCTAATGATGTGACCCTGTTCATCAAATGACAACACATTTCTATGGTTAGGAAACTTAACCATCTTTGATTAACGAGCTCGTCAAGTAGAGGCATACTAGGAACACTCTGTTTTGTCTATGTATTCACACATGTACTAAGTTTCCGGTTAATACAATTCTAGCATGAATAATAAACATTTATAATCATATAAGGAAACATAAATAACAACTTTATTATTGACTCTAGGGCATATTTCCTTCAGTAGCACTATGTCGGGGGCATGCCGAGTCTTCCTTCGCCGCCAACTCGACGTCATCTACTACTACACGTGTCGCCACTTGCTCGGCCATGGTTCATCCTTGAAGAGAGACCGATCGCAGTGTGTACGTACATGTTCGCGACAACGCTATGTACGCTTCGATCGGGTGGGTCCCAGATGTTAGGGAGGATAAGGATGCACTTCCTTGCATGCGAAGATATAGCTAGTGGGTCCCGGCTGTTAGGGGAGGAATCATTTTTATTTTGCGAGTAATAAGGAGGCACTTCCTTGGTTTCGAAGATGTAGCTGGTGGGTCCAGCTATCAGCCTCACAGCCTAAAGTCCACTTCTAATTGTTGTCGTTCATTGACCTCGTTGACCATGAGGCGTCGAGAGCATCAAGGCGGTGGACGACAGCGGGGCCTAGGAAGGGAACGACAAGGAGCCAAAGAAGACGACGCGGGTGGATGCCCATGCGGAGGGGAGTATGAGGGTTCACTGGTTCGGCTGCAGCATAAGTCCGCCATCGCCGGAGAATAACAGGGGGTGTGGGTGAGTAGAGGGAAGGTCTAGCCAGTCGTAGTATGGTTGGTCCGTGAGGCCTGCGTGGCAGCACAGCCGGCCACGGAAGGCTGGAGCAGGCGGTACGGTGGGCCTGGTTTGGGAGGGTGGAGCAAGAAGACCAGAGGTTGAAGACGCAGGATGGCTGTTGATTTAACATACAACGGCCAGTGCATCTAGAATCGTTTTGACTAAGTTGACAAAGCCCGTATGCGTCAACTTAGTTGGCCCACAAGTCATCCTCCAAATCTGGTGGGTCCCAGCTACTAGGGGAATCATTTTTTTGCTCGTAATAAGGTGTCACTTCCTTGCATGCGAAGATGTTTTCTGGGTTTTTTAATTTCTTCTTTTTTTGAGTTATAATAAAAAGAAAACAATTTAGCATCTTTGGTACAATCTATATTTTCGTTAAATGGATCATAATAAAGCTGGTGGGGTCCTAGCTATTAGGGAGAGGTAACTTTTTTTCCACGTAATAAAGGAAACACTACCCTGCGTGCGAATATGTAGCTGGTGGCTCAAACCTGTCAGGGGGAGAAATCATTTGTTTTCACATAATAAGGAGGGACTTGCTCGCGTGCGGCTATGGGTCATGCGGGTCCCTACTGTCAGCCACTCCATGTTCATGCCTCTTTCGATGGCTGTTGTTTGTTGACAAAGTTGACCATGCTGCGCCGAGAGAACCAACATGGTGGACGATGGCGAGGCCTAGTAAGGGAACGACCTGGAGCCGGCGAAGACACAACAATGGATGCCCACGTAGAGGGGAGTACGAGGGTTCACTGGTTCGGCTGCGGTGTGAGGCTATCGTCTCCAGAGAATAACAGGAGGTGTTGGTGAGTAGAGGAATGGCCTGGACGACGATGGGAGTAGGGTGGGCCGGTGAGGCCTGCGCGAAAGCACAACCGGCTATGGGAGGAGGTAGTAGGAGGTACCGCCGGCAGTGGTTTGGGCGGCTGAAGCATGAATATCCGAGATTGAAGAAGCACCACAGCCGTTAGATGGACATCCAACGACAACTGCTAATAGAATCGTGTGTTGACTATAAGTTGACAAAGCCTTGCATGCGCATCAACTGAGTAGGCCCACAAGCGACCATCATATCTGTGGCAGAGAACATATAGCCCATTTGTGAATTGTTATAATGTACATCCCATTTTTTAATTCTAATGGAATTTACTCAGCCCATTTACTGTTTGTTAAAATTACAGCCCATTTTCTAGCCAGGACTTTGTTAATAATTTCAGCCTACCGCTAAAAAAATTCAATAAAATTTCCAACATTTTGATGGGATCCGAAATTTTTTGAACCTGAAATTTAGAGTTAGATTAAATATAATTTCAAAATAAATTTGTATTAGGTAAAACTCCGGCGAAATTTTGCACGCGCAACAAGTAATGAAATTAAAAATGTACCTTTTTTGAGAAGAATTAAAAAATGTACCTATTCGGTGTGTTTTTATATTTATAGGCAATTTTTTTAATTATAGCTCATTTTTTATTTCTTAAAGCCCATTTTCTTGGCAAGTCTGTGCGGCCCAGAGAATAACAAGTTGACTTGGGTTGGGTATTCCGCAAAAAAGAATAGCTGGGCTTGTCATTTTCACATTTAAATATTAATATCTGGGCTGGATATTTGGTTGACATAAATAATAGCCCGGGCCAGATGGGCCACAGCCCGCCCAGTTGATACCCTGCTCCTCTGAACAACAACGAAAACATCGCTCAAGAAAAACTCTGCTAACACCTCAAAAACACAAATATTGCTCGAGCTGATGGGTCCCAGCTATCGGCCTCTCCTTGTGCAATTCTCTCGTTTATTGACAATATAGGTTGACAATGGTGTGGGACCGTGATGTCAGGAAACCAGGAGGAAGCAAAAAATAATTCATAGTTGTATATACTAATAAGGAGGCAGTTGCATAGGTGCGGCTATGGCCCTGGTGGGTCCACTATCATCCTCTTCAATTAAAGTCATCTCCTGATTCCTCATGTTCATTGACCATGTTGACAACGCAAGACGGCGGTGCCACGACGAGCGCAACAACTCAAAGGAAGACAGAGAGGGCCTCACGGGCCCTACGGATGGTCTGATACAACGCTCGCTACTCATTCAGGAAGTCGGGATCATAGGGCCATATGTCCGCGACGGCATTGTCGTTCGCTAGTTCGCCGGCGATTCGTCCTTCCGCGAGCCGGTGCTCATTGAGGAGGCGGAGGTTGCAGCACAAGTCGTCCTGCGCTGGTAGCTCTTCCGCCATTAGGGCGTCGAAGTGCGGCCACACCTGCTCTATGGTGAACACAACATGAACCGGCTTGGACAGTGGCGCCGGGTCCTGGTCGGAAGCCACGTCCATCATCTGATTGTCGTCGCTCAGCTCGGCGAGCTCGCTCACGAGCCAGCATGTCCGGCTGCTGGACCGGACCGCTGCCAAGCACGAGTCTAACCGCCCTGGCCCGCCCAGACAGCCTCCCTCGCCCATGCGCGCTTTCTGCCCGAAATGGTCAGCGCCACTAGCCCCACTTCCCGATGCAGACGACTGCTCTGCGTTCAAACGACACATGTGTCGTCCGTCCGTCTGCCGCCCACATTAATGATACGTGGTTGCTGAGGCGACTACTCCAGCGCTACCTGTCTGTCCCTCTGTCGCCCACCATTGCTATATAAACTGTTGCGCCGGCCATAGCCTCAGTCATCCACCTTCGTTCCCTTTCTCCTGTCCGCGCCACTACTGCCCACGATGGCTTCCTCGCGCTCCAGCGCTCTTCGGGACGGGCAGATGACGGACCACAAGGAGATGGCAGCCATTGTTGCCGACTGGCTGGCCGGTAGGCAGCCGGAGGACGTCGATGTCCCAATGGAGAACATGGTAGTCGATGATCCGGCGCCAACCCCCTCCTCCGCGCCATCCTCGCCAGTGCATTACACCATGACCATCGGCGAGGCCCGTGCCCAATACATGCATGGACACGGTGAGGCAAAAGTGCAAGGAGCAGTTCTGGGAGGTGCAGGCCGACGCCTCCTACAACCACCATCTCCTCTAGGAGCACCTACAGGCGGAGGAGCAGATCGCTGCGGAGCCGGCGGAGCAGGAGGTGCTGGTGGAGTCGTACCGCTCCGCCTGCGAGAGCCGCCTCGCGTGCTGGCGGTACCGCATGTGGGTGGCGGAGGTTGCGGCCACCTAGAAAGAGGATGATGAAGTGGGCGAGGCGCTATTTGGTGAGACCGACAACGGCGAAGGACAATGCCAGCAACACCGAGGCCCTGCCGCCGGCACCTGATGTCTACTACGCAACCTTCTTCTTGTAGACTCGTGTTGGTCCTCCAAGCGCAGAGTTTTGTAGGACAATAGCAAATGTCCCTCAAGCGGATGACCTAAGGTTTATCAATCCGTGGGAGGTGTAGGATGAAGATGGTCTCTCTCAAACAACCCTTCAACCAAATAACAAAGAGTCTCTTGTGTCCCCAACACACCCAATACAATGGTAAATTGTATAGGTGCACTTGTTTGGCGAAGAGATGGTGATACAAGTGCAATATGGATGATAGATATAGGTTTTTGTAATCTTAAAATATAAAAACAGCAAGGTAGCAAGTGGTTAAAGTGAGCGAAAATGGTATTGCAATGCTTTGAAACAAGGCCTAGGGTTCATACTTTCACTAGTGCAAGTTCTCTTTACAATGATAACATAATTAGATCATATAACAATCCCTCAACGTGCAACAAAGAGTCACTCCAAAGTCACTAATAGAGGAGACTAAACGAAGAGATTATTGTAGGGTACAAAACCACCTCAAAGTTATTTTTTCTGATCGATCTATTGGGCTATTCCTATAAGTGTCACAAATAGCCCTAGAGTTCGTACTAAAATAACACCTTAAGACACACATCAGCCAAAACCCTAATGTCACCACAAGTATCCGCGGGTTTGATTATACGATATGCATCACACAATCTCAGATTCATGTATTCAAACCAACACAAAGAACTTCAAAGAGTGCCCTGCTACCAATTAAGCTTGCGTTGGTTTTCCCCGAAGAGGAAGGGATGATGCAGCAGAGTAGCGTGAGTATTTCCCTCAGTTTTTGAGAACCAAGGTATCAATCCAGTAGGAGGCCACGCTCAAGTCCCTCGTACATGCACAAAATGATAGCTACTTGCAACCAACGCGATTAGGGGTTGTCAATCCCTTCACGGTCACTTACGAGAGTGAGATCTGATAGATATAATATTTTTGGTATTTTTGGTATAAAGATGCAAAGTAAAAAGTAAAGGCAAAGTAAAAAAGCAAAGCAAGATTAAAGTGATGGAGATTGATATGATGAGAATAGACCCAGGGGCCATAGGATTCACTAGTGGCTTCTCTCAAGAGCATAAGTATTCTACGATGGGTGAACAAATTACTGTTGAGCAATTGACAGAATTGAGCATAGTTATGAGAATATCTAGGCATGATCATGTATATAGGCATCACGTCCATGACAAGTAGACCGAAACGATTCTGCATCTACTACTATTACTCCACTCATCGACCGCTATCCAACATGCACCTAGAGTATTAAGTTAAGAATAGAGTAACGGCTTAAGCAAGATGACATGATGTAGAGAGATAAATTCATGCAATATGAAATAAACCCCATCTTGTTATCCTCGATGGCAACGATGCAATATGTGCCTTGCTGCCCCTTCTGTCACTGGGAAAGGACACCGCAAGATCGAACCCAAAGCTAAGCACTTCTCCCATGGCAAGAACTACCAATCTAGTTGGCCAAACCAAACGGATAATTCAAAGAGACTTGCAAAGATAACCAATCATACATAAAAGAATTCAGAGAAGATTCAAATATTATTCATAGATGACTTGATCATAAACCCACAATTCATCGGTCTCAACAAACACATCGCAAAAAGAAGATTACATCGAATAGATCTCCACAAGAGAGGGGGAGAACTTTGTATTGAGATCCAAAAAGACAGAAGAATCCATCTAGCTACTAACTATGCACCCGAAGGTTTGAGGTAAACTACTCACACTTCATCAGAGAGGCTATGATGATGTAGAAGCCCTCCGTGATGACGGCCCTCTCCGGCGGAGCTCCGAAACAGGCCCCAACATGGGATCTCTTGGATACAGAAAGTTGCGGCGGTGGAATTAGGTTTTTGGCTCTGTATCTATTCGTTTGGGGGTACGTAGGTATATATAGGAGGAAGGAGTACGTCGGTGGAGCATCGAGGGGCCCACGAGGCAGGGGGCGCGCCCTAGGGGGGCGCCCCCCACCCTCGTGACCGCCTCTTTGATGCCTTGGCGTAGGGTCCAAGTCTCCTGGATCACGTTCGGTGAGAAAATCACGTTTCCGAAGGTTTCATTCCATTTGGACTCCCTTTGATATTTCGTTTCTTCGAAACACTAAAATAGGCAAAAAAAACAGCAATTCTGGGCTGGGCCTCCGGTTAATAGGTTAGTCCCAAAAATAATATAAAAGTGGAAAATAAAGCCCAATATAGTCCAAAATAGTAGATAATATAGCATGGAGCAATCAAAAATTATAGATACGTTGGAGACGTATTAGGCATCCCCAAGCTTAATTCATGCTCGTCCTCGAGTAGGTAAATGATAAAAAGAGAATTTTTGATGCGGAGTGCTACTTGGCATAATTTCAATGAAAATCTTCTTAATTGTGATATGAATATTCAGATTCGAAAGATTCAAGACAAAAGTTTATATTGACATAAAAATAATAATACTTCAAGCATACTAACAAAGCAATTATGTCTTCTCAAAATAACATGGCCAAAGAAAGTTATCCCTACAAAATCATATAGTCTGGCTATGCTCTATCTTCACCACACAAAGTATTTAAATCATGCACAACCCCGATGACAAGCCAAGCAATTGTTTCATACTCTAACTTTTTCAAAACCTTTTCAATCTTCACACAATACATGAGCGTGAGCCATGGATATAGCACTATAGGTGGAATAGAATGGTGGTTGTGGAGAAGACAAAAAGGAGAAGATAGTCTCACATCAACTAGGAGTATCAATGGGCTATGAAGATGCCCATCAATAGATATCAATGTGAGTGAGTAGGGATTGCCATGCAACGGATGCACTAGAGCTATAAGTATATGAAAGCTCAAAAAGAAACTAAGTGGGTGTGCATCCAACTTGCTTGCTCATGAAGACCTAGGGCAATTTGAGGAAGCCCATCATTGGAATATACAAGCCAAGTTCTATAATGTAAAATTCCCACTAGTATATGAAAGTGATAACATGAGAGACTCTCTACTATGAAGATCATGGTGCTACTTTAAAGCACAAGTGTGGTAAAAGGATAGTAACATTGTCCCTTCTCTATTTTTCTCTCATTTTTTTATTTTTATTTTTTTATTTGGGCCTTTTCTCCTTCTTTTTTTATGGCCTCTTTTTTTATTTGGGCTTCTTTGGCCTCTTTTATTTATTTTTCGTCCGGAGTCTCATCCCGACTTATGGGGGAATCATAGTCTCCATCATTCTTTCCTCACTTGGGACAATGCTCTAATAATGATCATCACACTTTTATTTTTCTTACAACTCAACAATTACAACTCGATACTTAGAACAAAATATGACTCTATATGAATGCATCCGCCGGGATATGCAATATGACAGTGATGAAGTGTGTCATAAACGGAACGGTGCAAAGTTGCATGGCAATATATCTCGGAATGGCTATGGAAATGCCATAATAGGTAGCTATGGTGGCTGTTTTGAGGAAGGTATATGGTAGGTGTATGATACCGGCGAAAGGTGCGCGGTATTAGAGGGTCTAGCAAAGGTGGAAGGGTGAGAGTGCGTATAATCCATGGACTCAACATTAGTCATAAAGAACTCATATAATTATTGCAAAAATCTAGAAGTTATCAAAGAAAAGTATTACGCGCATGCTCCTAGGGGGATAGATTGGTAGGAAAAGACCATCGCTCGTCCCCGAACGCCACTCATAAGGAAGACAATCAATAAATAAATCATGCTCCGACTTCATCACATAACGGTTCACCATACGTGCATGCTACGGGAATCACAAACTTTAACACAAGTATTCTTTAAATTCACAACTAATCAACTAGCATGACTTTAATATTATCACCTCCATATCTCAAAACAATTATCATGTTTCAATCTTTTCTTAGTATTCAACACACTCAAAAGAAAGTTTCACAAATCTTGAATACCAAGCATATTATTATTAAGCAAATTACCATGCTATTAAGACTCTCAAAATAATTTAAGTGAAGCATGAGAGATCAATAGTTTCTTTAAAACAAATCCACCACCGTGCTCTAAAATATCTAAGTGAAGCACATAGAGCAAAATTATAACGCTCAAAAGATATAAGTGAAGCACATAGAGCAAAACTACTTAGCTCAAAAGATATAAGTGAAGCACATAGAGTATTCTATCAAATTTTAATTCATGTATGGCTCTCTCAAAAGGTGTGTACAGCAAGGATGATTGTGGCATACTAAGACACAAAGACACAAATAATACAAGAAGCTCCAAGCAAAACACATATCATGTTGGTGAATAAAAATATAGCTCCAAGTAAATTACCGATGGAAGTGGACGAAAGAGGGGATGCCTTCCAGGGCATCCCCAAGCTTTGACTTTTTGGTGTCCTTGGATTATCTTGGGGGTTCCATGGGCATACCCAAGCTTAGTCTCTTGGCACTCCTTGTTCCATAATCCATCCAAAGAATTCACCCAAAACTTGAAAACTTCACAACACAAAACTCAAAATAGAAAACTCGCGACTCCGTTAGCGAAAGAAAACAAAAGACCACTTCAAGGTACTGTAATGAACTCATTATTTACTTATATTTGTGTTAAACCTACTGTATTACAACTTCTATATGGATTATAAACTATTTTACTAGCCATAGATTCATCAAAATAAGCAAACAACACACGAAAAACAGAATCTGTCAAAAACAGAACAGTCTGTAGTAATCTGTAGCTAGCGCAAGATCTGGAACCCCAAAAATTCTAAAATAAATTGCTGGACGTGAGGAATTTATCTACTAATCATCTTCAAAAAGAATTAGCTAAATATCTCTCTTAAAATAAAAATTACAGCAGTTCTCGTGAGCGCTAAAGTTTCTGTTTTTTACAGCAAGTTCAACAAGACTTTCCCCAAGTCTTCCCAACGGTTCTAATTGGCACAAACACTAATTAAACACACAAAAAACACAACCAAAACATAGGCTAAATAATTTATTTATTACTAAGCAGGAGCAAAAAGCAAGGAATAAAAATAAAATTGGGTTGCCTCCCAACAAGCACTATCATTTAACGCCCCTAGCTAGGCATAAAAGCGAGGATAGATCTAGGTATTGCCATCTTCAGTAAGCAATCCATAAGTGGCTCTCATGATAGTTTCATATGGAAATTTTAGTTTATTTCTAGGAAATTTTACCATGCCCTTTTTTAATGGAAATTGAAATCTAATATTCCCTTCCTTCATATCAATAATCGCACCAACCGTTCTAAGGAAAGGTCTACCAAGAATAATAGGGCAAGAAGGATTGCAACTATATCAAGAACAATGAAATCTACGGGCACATAATTCCTATTTGCAACAATAAGAACATCATTAATCCTTCCCATAGGTTTCTTAATACTAGAATCCGCAAGATGCAAGTTTAGAGAGCAATCATCAAAATTACGAAAATCTAGCAAATCACACAAAGTCTTGGGAATAGTAGAGACACTAGCACCCAAATCACACAAAGCATAGAACTCATGATCTTTAATTTTAATTTTAATAGTTTGTTCCCACTCATCATAGAGTTTTCTAGGGATAGAAACTTTCAACTCAAGTTTTTCTTCATAAGATTGCATCAAGGCATCAACAATATGTTCGGTGAAGGCTTTATGTTGACTATAAGCATGTGGAGAATTTACATG
Source organism: Triticum dicoccoides (assembly GCF_002162155.2). Taxonomy (NCBI): domain Eukaryota; kingdom Viridiplantae; phylum Streptophyta; class Magnoliopsida; order Poales; family Poaceae; genus Triticum; species Triticum dicoccoides. The sequence goes on along the minus strand of NC_041390.1, from coordinate 419,574,466 downwards.
GATTGCAACAAGGAAATAAAATCAATTAAAGAGCAACTTTCATAATTAAATTCCTTGAAATCCAATATAGTGGGTTTAGCAACATCTAGATTTTTATTTCTTTCAATCCCACTTTCATCAATTTCATCATAAAGATCTAAGTACTCCGAATTTTTAGAACGCCTTCTAGGTAAAGGAAGATCATATTCAGTTTCATCAAGATTCCTATTGCAAAGAAAAGATTTAATAGGGGACACATCAATAACTTTTAGATCTTCATCTTGATTTTCATAGGAATTGGAAGAACACGCTTTAATAAAGGCATCTTTGGAAGCACGCATCCTAGCGGTTCTTTCCTTGCACTCATCAATGGAAATTATCATGGCTTTGAGAGACTCATTGATATCATGCTTAGGAGGAATAGATCTAAGCTTTAAAGAATCAATCTCAAGAGAAATTCTATCAACGTTTCTAGCCAAATCATCAACTTTAAGCAATTTCTCTTCAAGCAAAGCATTAAAATTCTTTTGTGAATTCATAAACTCTTCAACACTATTCTCAAATTCAGAGGGCATCTTATTATAATTTCCATAAGAGTTGTTGTAAGAATTCCCATAATTATTAGAAGGATTACTAGGATATGGCCTAGGATTAAAATTCCCTCTATAAGCATTGTTACCAAAATTATTCCTACCAACAAAATTCACATCCATAGATTCATTGTTATTCTCAATCAAAGTAGACAAAGTCATATCATTAGGATCAGAAGAAACACTCTTAGTAGCAAATAATTTCATAAGTTCATCCATCTTTCCACTTAAAACATTGATTTCTTCTATCGCATGCACTTTTTTATTAGAAGATCTTTCGGTATGCCATTGAGAATAATTAACCATAATATTATCTAGGAGTTTAGTAGCATCTCCTAAAGTGATTTCCATGAGAGTGCCTCCCGCGGTCGAATCTAAAAGATTTCTAGAAGCAAAATTCAATCCGGCATAAAATTTTTGTATAATCATCCACAAATTCAAACAATGAGTGGGGCAATTACGTATCATTAATTTCATTTGATCCCAAGCTTGTGCAACATATTCATGATCAAGTTGCTTAAAGTTCATAATATCGTTTCTAAGAGAGATGATCTTAGCGGGAGGGAAATACTTAAAGATAAAAGCATCTATGCACTTGTTCCAAGAATCAATACTATTTTTCGGCAAAGACGAAAACCAAGCTTTAGCACGATCTCTAAGCGAAAAAGGAAATAGCTTCAATTTAATGACATCATTATTGACATCTTTTTTCTTTTGCATATCACATAAATCAAGCAAGCTATTTAGATGAGTAGCGGCATCTTCACTAGGAAGGCCGGCGAATTGATCTTTCATAACAAGATTCAATGAAGCAGTATTAATTTCACAAGATTCAGCATCGGTAAGAGGAGCAATCGGAGTGCTAAGGAAATCATTATTATTGGTATTGGTGAAGTCACACAATTTAGTATTATCTTGAGCCATCACGACAAACAAGCAATCCAACACACGAGCAAACAAAAACAAACGGGTAAAAGAGGCAAATAGAGAGGGAGGATAGAGAGAGAGGGCGAATAAAATGGAAAGGGTGAAGTGGGGGAGAGGAAAACGAGAGGCAAATAGCAAATAATGTAATGCGAGAGATAAGGACTGTGATGGGTACTTGGTATGTTGACTTTTTGCGTAGACTCCCCGGCAACGGCGCCAGAAATCCTTCTTGCTACCTCTTGAGCTTGCGTTGGTTTTCCCCGAAGAGGAAGGGACAATGCAGTAGAGTAGCGTAAGTATTTCCCTTAGTTTTTGAGAACCAAGGTATCAATCCAGTAGGAGGCCACGCTCAAGTCCCTCGTACCTGCACAAAACGATAGCTACTGGCAACCAACGCGATTAGGGGTTGTCAATCCCTTCACGGTCACTTACATGAGTGAGATCTGATAGATATAATATTTTTGGTATTTTTGGTATAAAGATGCAAAGTAAAAAGTAAAGGCAAAGTAAAAAAGAAAAGCAAGATTAAGGTGATGGATATTGATATGATGAGAGTAGACCCGGGGGCCATAGGTTTCACTAGTGGCTTCTCTCAAGAGCATAAGTATTCTACGGTGGGTGAACAAATTACTGTTGAGTAATTGACAGAATTGAGCATAGTTATGAGAATATCTAGGCATGATCATGTATATAGGCATCACGACCGTGACAAGTAGACCGAAACGATTCTGCATCTACTACTATTACTCCACTTATCGACCGCTATCCAGCATGCATCTAGAGTATTAAGTTAAAAACAGAGTAACACCTTAAGCAAGATGACATGATGTCGAGAGATAAACTCATGCAATATGAAATAAACCACATCTTGTTATCCTCGATGGCAACGATGCAATACGTGCCTTGCTGCCCCTTCTGTCACTGGGAAAGGACACCGCAAGATCGAACCCAAAGCTAAGCACTTCTCCCATGGCAAGAACTACCAATCTAGTTGGCCAAACCAAACGGATAATTTGAAGAGACTTGCAAAGATAACCAATCATACATAAAAGAATTCAGAGAAGATTCAAATATTATTCATAGATAGAGTTGATCATAAACCCACAATTCATCAGTCTCAACAAACACACCGCAAAAAGAAGATTACATCGAATAGATCTCCACAAGAGAGGGGGAGAACTTTGTATTGAGATCCAAAAAGAGAGAAGAAGCCACCTAGCTACTAACTATGGACCCGAAGGTCTGAGGTAAACTACTCACACTTCATCGGAGAGGCTATGATGATGTAGAAGCCCTCCGTGATGACGGCCATCTCCGGCGGAGCTCCGGAACAGGCCCCAAGATGGGATCTCGTGGATACAGAAAGTTGTGGCGGTGGAATTAGGTTTTTGGCTCCGTATCTGTTTGTTTGGGGGTACGTAGGTATATATAGGAGGAAGGAGTACGTCGGTGGAGCATCGAGGGGCCCACGAGGCAGGGGGGCGCGCCCTAGGGGGGCGCCCCCCACCCTCGTGACCGCCTCTCTGATGCCTTGGCGTAGGGTCCAAGTCTCCTGGATCACATTCGGTGAGAAAATCATGTTTCCGAAGGTTTAATTCCGTTTGCACTCTGTTTGATATTTCGTTTCTTCGAAACACTAAAATAGGGAAAAAACAGCAATTCTGGGTTGGGCCTTCGGTTAATAGGTTAGTCCCAAAAATAATATAAAAGTGGAAAATAAAGCCCAATATAGTCCAAAATAGTAGATAATATAACATGGAGCAATCAAAAATTATAGATACGTTGGAGACGTATCATGCCCCAAAGTTTCTACCGGAGAGTCAAGACAAAACGTGTGCCAACCCCTATGCATAAGTTCACAAGGTCACCGAACCCGCAAGTTGATCACCAAAACATACATCAAGTAGATCACGTGAATATCCCATTGTCACCACAGATAAGCACATGCAAGGCATACATCCAGTGTTCTCAAATCCTTAAAGACTCAATCCGATAAGATAACTTGAAAGGGAAAACTCAATCCATTACAAGGAGGTAGAGGGGGAGAAACATCATAAGATCCAACTATAATAGCAAAGCTCATGGTACATCAAGATTGTGCCAAATCAAGAACACGAGGGAGAGAGAGAGAGATCAAACACATAGCTACTGGTACATATCCTCAGCCCAGAGGGTGAACTACTCCCTCCTCGTCATGGAGAGCACCAGGATGATGAAGATGGCCACCGGTGATGGTTTCCCCCTCCGGCAGGGTGCGGAAACGGGCTCCCGATTTGTTTTTCGTGGCTACAGAGGCTTGCGGCGGCGGAACTCCCGATCTAGGTTTATTTTTGGAGGTTTTGAGATTTATAGGAGGTGTTGGCGTCAGGAACAAGTCAGGGGGCCCATGAGGCGATGACAAGGATGGGGGCGCGCCCTCCATCCTTGTGGTGGCCTCAGAACTCCTCTCCGATAACTTTACATTCCAGTATTTTTTATATTTTCCAAAAATATTCTTCGTAAATTTTCAGGTCAATTGGACACCGTTTGATTTCCTTTTCTACGAAACTCAAAAACAAGGAAAAACAGAAACTGGCACTGGGCTCTATGCTAATAGGTTAGTCCCAAAAATCATGTAAAATAGCATATAAATGCATATAAAACATCCAAGATAGATAATATAATAGCATGGAACAATCAAAAATTATAGATACGTTGGAGACATGTCAAGCATCCCCAAGCTTAATTCCTGCTCGTCCTCGAGTAGGTAAATGATAAAAATAGAATTTTTCATGTGGAATGCTACGTAACATATTTATCCATGCAATTTTCTTTATTTGGCATGAATGTTCAGATCCATAAGATTCAAAACAAAAGTTTAATATTGACATAAAAATAATAATACTTCAAGCATACTAATAAAGTAATCATGTCTTCTCAAAATAACATGGCCAAAGAAAGTTATCCCTACAAAATCATATAGTCTGGCTATGCTCCATGTTCCAAATAAAATAATTTCATTTAAAATAATTAAAGTAAAGGGTTTATTTTACCCTGAAATGAATATATTTGTATCTTTTTTCATTTAAAATATGGCAAAAGCTATACCAAAAATTGGTTCACGTAAGAAAGTGCGTAGCATCACACAAAATATTCAAATCATGCACAACCCCGATGACAAGCCAAGCAATTGTTTCATACTTTCGATGTTCTCAAACCTTTTCAACTTTCACGCAATACATGAGCGTGAGCCATGGACATAGCACTATAGGTGGAATAGAATCTGGTGGTTGTGGAGAAGACAAAAAGAAGGAGATAGTCTCACATCAACTAGGCGTATGAACGGGCTATGGAGATGCCCATCAATAAATATCAATGTGAGTGAGTAGGGATTGCCATGCAACAGATGCACTAGAGCTATAAGTTTATGAAAGCTCAAAAAGAAACTAAGTGGGTGTGCATCCAACTTGCTTGCTCATGGAGACCTAGGGAAATTTGAGGAAGCCCATCGTTGGAATATACGAGCAGAGTTCTATAATGAAAAATTCCCACTAGTATAAGAAAGTGACAACATAGGAGACTCTCTATCATGAAGATCATGGTGCTACTTTGAAGCACAAGTGTGGTAAAAGGATAGTAGCATTGCCCCTTCTCTTTTCCTCTAATTTTTTTTGTTTTTTTGGCCTTCTCTTTTTTTGGCATTTCCTCTTTTTTTATCACATGGGACAATGCCCTAATAATGAAGATCATCAAACTTTTATTTACTTACAACTCAAAAATTACAACTCGATACTAAAACAAAATATGACCCTATGTGAATGCCTCCGGCGGTGTGTCGGGATGTGCAATGAATCAAGAGTGACATGTATGAAAGAATTATGAATGGTGGCTTTGCCACAAATACGATGTCAACTACATGATCATGCAAAGCAATATGACAGTGATGGAACATGCCATAATAAATGGAATGGTGGAAAGTTGTATAGCAATATATCTCGGAATAACTATGGAAATGCCATAATAGGTAGGTATGGTGACTGTTTTAGGAAGGTATATGGTGGGGTTATGGTACCGGCGAAAGTTGCGCGGTACAAGAGAGGCTAGCAATGGTGAAAGGGTGAGAGTGCTTATAATCCAAGGACTCAACATTAGTCATAAATAACTCACATACTTATTGCAAAAATCTATTAGTCATCGAAACACAAGCACTAAGCACATGCTCCTAGGGGGATAGATTGGTAGGAAAAGACCATCACTTGTCCAAGAATGCTACTCATAAGGAAGACAATCAATAAATGAATCATGCTCCAATTTCGTTACATAACTGTCGGGGAAACTGATCCACGAACACCTATGGGGCCGGCGGACCGGGCCCCTTTCGGTTCGGCGGGGGGCGGAGGTCACACGAAGAGCAGATCAAGGCGAGGCACACGAGCAGTTTACCCAGCTTCGGAGCTCTCTGGAGAGATAACACTCCTACTGCTGCTTGTCTGATTGTATTATATGGTGTTCTTGCTCTCGAGCGAGAGAGTGTGATGTTTTCTGGGCTACGAATGAATCGAAGCAAACTGTCCGAACCTCCGAACCTCCGAACCCCCTCTACGTTGCGCATGGGCCTCCTTTTATACGCTAAAGGGGTCACCGACAGGTGGCAACGCAGAGGAGGGTAAAAACGTAAAAAGCGGGGTAGGTGATACAGTTGCTTGTACAGTGCACCCTACCTAACCCTGACGGCAGGGGACAAGGGCATTAAATGCCCGTCTGAGTCGCCCGAACAATGCAGAAAAGGACCGTTAGGGGCGCCAGCGTTCGCCACGATGGCGATCTTGTCAGCTTCGCATGGCACTGCGCACCGCTGGCTGCACAGCCTCCCGCCACGCGCGCCCAGAGAGGCCCCCAGAGCGACACGTTGGTGGATGCGTTGGAGCGTGGGCGCAGAGTGGCCGCCTGCCGCGGCAAGCGCCTTGCCGCTGTTGTTATCTCGCCGGGTCCAGAAGCTCGTCACCCACCAGGCCTCGGGGTACCTTATTTAGTCTTCCCGGCAAGCTCCTCTTGCCGGGGCCTTGTTGCCTTGCCGGAGCGCGTGGCGCGTCGCGGCAAGTTCCTTGGAGCGCCTTGGTTGGCCTTCCCGGCAAGCTCCTCTTGCCGGGGTCTTGTCTCCTTAGCTTAAATACTTTGTTCTTGGATGGCTCCAAGGGATCCTTGGGGGATCTTGGCGTTCGCCCGGCAAGCCTTTGCCGCGGGGTGCTGCAACTGCCCGTGCACAAGTTCGGGGTACTAGGGTACCCCTATTCTAGTACACCGACAGGAGCCCCCGGGCCTGGGCCAGACACGGTGTCGAGCGCTGTTGGGCCAGGCCCAAGACAGGGCACGGGCACACGCGGGCTGGGCCACGCCAAATCTTGCTCCGTATCCACCGCGCTCTCCCATAATGGCACGCGTTGAATGCGGCATCGTGGGAGAGATCGTGGGTGGTCGTTTATTTGGAAGGCCGAAACGTCCGCCCCGTCCCTCTTTATAAGCAGAGGAAACAGAGGCAGTTTGTTCCCCTTCGCTGGTTGCTGCTACTTCTTCTTCACAAACTCCGCCGCTCCCCCCCTTCTCCTCGAAGCCGAGAGAGCAGTGCTCCGCCCCCCATTGCTACCAGCATCACCACGCCGACGACCTTCCCCACCACCTCCGCCATGGCCCCGAAAGCCGACAAGGGAAAGGGTGTGAAGTCGGCCGAGGCGCAGCGGCTCGCGGCGCTGCGGAAGGAGCGGGCGATCTTCACCCCCCAGCTCGGCGTGCAGGAGCTGAGGGAGTACTTCTACCTCTTTTGGGCGACAGAGACGCGTGCGCATCCGCGCACGAGGGTACTCCCGGCCGCTGCCTCGGAGTTGGCTCCAAATGGGTACCCGTTCTTCCCGCTATTCTTCTATTGCGGGCTCTGCCCGCCCTTCTCGGAGTTCTTTTGTGATATTATGAACACATATGGCTTCCGCCTCCTTGACTTCACCCCCAATGCTGTCCTGACCATGGCAGTTTTCGCACACTTGTGCGAAAACTTTGTTGGAGTCCACCCTAGTGTTGCCCTTTTTCGCCACTTCTTCATACCTCGGGTAGAGAGAGGAGAGCCGTTTTCCGGAGGGATTGCCTGGGTCTCGAGAGTCGGCAAGAAAGAGGCATACTTGGAGGGTGATCTTCGCAGCAAGTGGGCGGAGTGGTGCTGGATCGTTGAGGAGAATCTGCAGCCCTTCACCGCCGTGCGCCAAACTCCAATAGTGCGCGGCAATGACTGGAGCAATGTGGCCCCGGAAGACGAGAGGATGAAGATCGCCGCGCGACGCACTCTACCGCGGCAAGCAATGTTGCCGCGGGAGCGCCTCACGTAACAGCGGCAACTGGAGCAGGATCTTCCCGGGCCACTGCCACTGCCCCCGCCAAGCGGGCAAGGGATCCTACTCCTCCACCTCGCCGCACCGGAGGAGGGCCGGACTTCGATCTTTCCACGCTCAGCTCCGACGAGGAGGAAGAAGAGTGAGTTTCTTTGGTGCTCTTATAATCCTTCAATCTTGTTGTTTATATCTTGTATCTGACTTGCTCCAATCTGGACTCCTTTCTTTTCAGAACACTGGCCCAGAGAGCGGCGAAGAGGGCCAAGGCCGTGGTGATCGTCATCGAGGATGACCCCATCGTGTCAGCAGGAGGTGGGCCCGAGACCACCTTGACGGACCCGGCAATTACCCCTCAGAGCAGCCCCCAGCGCAACCCCCAGCGTAAGTTCATAGTTTAGCCTTCTGCTGTCGGGCGCGCTTGAGTGCTTTTTCCTTTGTTGATATCTTGCTTGGTGACTTGTGCAGGAGCAGAGCAGCCTCATCAGGAGCGCCCGGAGGCTGGTCCCGAAGTGCCACCTGCTTCGACTGCGCCGCCAAGGGAGGAGTCCCCGGCAAGGGAGCGCTCTCCGGCAAGGGGGGACTCTCCGGCAAGGGACGACACTGCTGATCCTGCGGCGACCGAGGCCGCAACTGAAGATCTTGGCGCAGGTAATCCACTTGCCCAGAAACTTTCCCTTGGGTTCTGCTTCTTCCGTTTTTCCTTTCTTGGATTTTTGATTGATTTTCCTCCCTTCTTCGTTCTTCAGACCCATCTACGGCTGAGCCAATGGAGACAGAGGGCACCGGCGAGGAAGGTGCCGGTGCTGATGAGACCGCCGGCGAGGAGGCCGCCGGGGCTGCTGCTGCGGAAGCCGGCGAGGGGTCGGGCGATCGCACTGTCAGGACCCCGACTCAATGCCACATCGATCTAGCATGTAACACCTCATATCACTTTGCGGCCTCACGCACGGTATTCCCACGGGTGTCGCCTTACCTTTGCCCAGGACCGTTTGCGCCTTTTGGCACACGTATATGATAGTGTCGCTAGCATCCATATGATAAGGAGCCCGGGCTGACATGGCTAGTCGTAAACCCAAAGTGGCACAAACTTACAGGGATAGGCATCCATGACCCAACATCGAACGTGTCGGTCATCAGCGAGTGAATCCAGGCTGTAGCACTGGGCTAGCAGGACTCCGGTGAACCGGGCTGTAGCGGCTAACAGGACTCCGGTATTCATCGCGTGACATTTCCCCGAAGGGACAGACACAGGAACGAAGAAGGACACATGCCGGCCAGCCTAAGTGTTCCGGAGCAGTAGCAAGCTACCATGGCTCAGTGAAACACTAGGAGACATTTCCCGGTAAGAGAGGCTACTAAGGATAAACAACTAGATAGCCAGATCCCACACATACCAAGCATTTCAATAACATACACACAATATGCTCGATATGTGCAAATACAACATGGCATCACGACATGACTCTACAACTCAAGTATTTAATCAATAGGCTCTGAGGAGCGAGATATTACAAACAGGGGTCTCACGACCCAACATTCAGAGCATACAAGTCAAAGCACAAGAGGAAGCTATCATGTCTGAGTACAGACATCTATAAATGAAAAAGGCTGAGAAGCCTGACTATCTATCAGATCCTACCGAGGGCACAAGATCGTAGCTGAGGTAACAAGCTAAACGTCGAAGTCCACGCGGAACTACTAGCGAGACTGAAGTCTCTCTGCAAAAACATAAAATAGGCAAACGTGAGTACAAATGTACCCAGCAAGACTTACATCAGAACTAACTACATATGCATCATTATCAACAAAGGGGTGGTGGGGTTTAACTCCAGCAAGCCAGCTTTGACTCGGTGGCTATCCTAAACTACGACTGCGAGTAACTCTTTTGAGGTGGCGCACACGAGTCCACATATTCACCATATCAATACACCACTATGGATCCGCTCCCGTCTCCCTACGAGAACGCCATCTATAGCACTCACGCTTATCTTGCGTATTTTAGAGTATCCACTTTCACTTGTCTATGAACTGATATAAGCAACCCAGAAGTCCTTTTCCGCGGACACGGCTATTCGAATAGATGATGTTAACCCTGCAGGGGTGTACTTCTTCACACACGCTCTCACCACTTACCGCCGTTTACACGACATGTACTCGGCAACCTTCAAGCGGAAGCCCAACGTGGGTGTCGGCCACGGCCTACCTAAACACTCGAGTCTCTAGTCCAGGTTTATCGCCTACTCGGGTTCCATACATGAGGAGATCCGTCCGGAGTTTCGCTCACAGCCCCAAACGATGTGTACAGGGTTCCGTGACACCAAACGGGCGCCCGGTTTACCCGGCCACGTGCCTACCGCATCACAGCCCACCCCTACGATCAGCGCTGCGCACGGCCTCCAGCATACTACAAACACCAGAAACTACTTGCAACTCCTGGACAGAGGACAAGGGTGATCAAGAAGCCGAGAGGGTCCATTGGTTTCGGGCCCAATGCGTGGTAGTAGCTGAATCATGGATCACAAACACAGAACTCAGTTCCTGAGGACGGCTGCAATGAGACAACCCACCATGTACTCCTACATGGCCTCTCACCGCTACCTTTACCAAAACGTGTTCACACACTTAGCTCACACACAGTAGGACATGTTCACACACCTCTGATTCATCCCCGATGAATCAGACCTAACTCAACTCTAAGCAGTAGCAGGCATGAAAACAAACAAGAATGAGTAGGCACAACAGGGCTCAAACAACTCCTACCCATGCTAGTGGGTTTCATCTATTTACTATGGAATGACAGGTCATGCAAAGGATAAAGGGGTTCAGCTACCGCAGCAAGTAACAGATGAATCGTTGTTGTCCTAATGCAGTAAAAGAGAGCAGGAGCGAGAGAGTGGGATTGTATCGGAATGAACAAGGGGGTTTTGCTTGCCTGGCACTTTTGAAGATAACATTGAGTCTTCATCAGTGTCAACGATCACAACGTCGGAACATCGTCTACCGGGAGGGAACAGATACTGGCAACAAAGAAGAACACAATCAATGCAATGCACAAAATGATGCATGCTATGACATGGCAATATGAATGTGTTTTGAGCTAATGCAACTAGCAACAGATTACATGAAGTTGGTTTGAATACAAGATTCAAATTCAAACTCCATATGTGATTATTCAAATGCCATTTAATTGATTTGTGCTATACAGCAGCTATAAGTTGTTCTAACATGCATAAAAAATGGTACAGATGGATTCCTTGAATTTTTCTGATAATTTTTCATATATAAATTATTTAATTTGGAGTTACGGTTGAATTACTATGAATTTTTGAAGTTTTGAACATTTTCTGGAATTTCCTGAATATTTAGAATTAAAATAATTCCAGAAAATGATTTAACTGCGTCAGCCTGACGCCAGCATGACGTCAGCGAGTCAACGGCCAAGTCCAGGTCAAACCTGACGTGCGGGGTCCACACGTCAGTGACACAGGAACTAATCCCGGTCAAACCCAGCACTGACTGGGGTTTGACCAGGGGTGGGGCCTACTGTCAGTGGCTGTAGGTGGTTTAGTTAGTTGGATTAGCTCCTAATGACGGAGCCACGTCAGCTCCTGCCAGAGTTTCGCCGGCGACGACCATGGCCGACGACGGAGATGCAACGTGTGCTCGCTACGGAGCACCATTCGATGCGTGGTTTGCTCCTACGGGTAGCTGAAGATGCGCCGCATCCAACTGGGCGAGCGGCAGCGGCTGTGGTGGCCGGAGCTCACCGGAAACGAGCTCGCGGCGGCGCCGGAGTTCGGGCGCCGATCGATTCGACGCTATGGTGCGCTACGGGAGAAACTGGTGGGTGCTGCGGGCTCCTGAGGTTGCGGTGAGCACGACGGTGGGCTCGGGAGCGAGCTGCGGTGACTGTGGCCACGGCCACGCCATGGCCGGCGGCGAGAAGCTCTCGGCCGCGGTGGTAACGGCGGCTACGGAGGGAAATAGAGCACGGGGAGAGAGGGGTTCGGCAGAGGAGCTCACGGCGAGGTCGACGAGCAGCTCGGTGGGCTCGGGGAGGTGGCGGAGACGGCGAATCGACGAGCGGAATCCGGCGGCCGTGTGTGAAGAAGACGGCTCGATGACGGCGATGCAGGGCGTCCGAGGTCGCTTGACTCGTCAGAGAGGATGAGGGCGAGGTAGCCGAGCTACTGGGCACGCCGAGGGTTGAGGGGGAGGCTCTGGGTGCGGCAACG